>NC_051213.1:23339947-23569947 GCF_015220715.1 Pygocentrus nattereri
GTGTTGCTATGTTACCAGCAGTCTGCATGCCAACCTTCAGGGTTAAACATGGGTGAATTAGCAGTTCTACATTAACTCCAGTGTTTAAGACCATTTATTCTTAAAACTTGATCCGCAGAGCTTTATTTTACTGCAAAGGAAAATTATTTTACTTTTACCTACAAATCTAATTCTGCTGTGGAGCCTCAACAGTGCAGTAAAAGATTGGCCTGTTGCCAACCCCTGTCCTAACCAATGGGAGAGATCACTTTGCTGTATCTACGTAGATAATACAGAGAAAAAAAGACCAGATTGGATAATATTCTGTTGATTGTTTAAAACATTTGTTTCCAATCAAAACTTAAAAATGAAATAAAATAGTCACTACAAGTGTTTTACTTTAATTACAACAAGCATGGTGCTTATATTATGATTAATATATATGATTTATGCCTTTGCACATCGGCTGTTCACACTGGAATGCTCTTCTTCGAGGACAGCCAGTAGTGCTTTACACTAGTGTTTTACCATATAGATTCTTAAATGGCTCGCAGTTTGGAAATTTGGTTTTTAAAAAAACTTTTAACGGCTACAGAACCTTTAGATTATGGTGAGATTCTTAACACTTTCAAAAAACATTCTTCACATTCATTTACAAAAATGGTTCTTTAGGGAAAGGTTCTTGTGTTTCTATCACTGTAAAAAAAAAAACAACCTTTTCATCTCTTTTATTTTCAAGAGTATAGACGTGCTCTTCCAACAAATCATGTCAAAACAAATTCCCGCTTCTCTGTGTTTTTGTGGCTCTGCAGTTCTCTGTTGCCAGCAGGCCTGTTGCACTTTGAACTCTAAACCTTGAGCAAGCTGCTGGCTGATGTTTGTTTGCTGTCCCTTCAACACGACGCAGCCCTGCTGTAAGTTCAGGAGAGTGCAGCTGAATCAGGGCCAGCGTGACTGGCCAGAACAATGAATCCCCACTTTGTCTGTGCTTCTTGTCTGTCTAAACGGACACAAGAGAGCCTAAACTCAATTAGAGGCTTGGGTGTCCCTTCATCAGGCAGCAGGGGAGAAAGCGGAGCATGTGTGCACTGTAGCCAACACGGATCTCTTTGTTTTCATAATTCACTTAGGCTGCGAGGCGCGGTCCGCCTACACGTGCTGACCAGTTCAGACGTCCTGATGTGGGCAGGCAGCACCTCGGCTCTGTGGCTCATGCGGTTTTCCGCCCTGCTGGACCTTTGGGTTAAACCTTGACAGAGTTAAAAAAAAAAAATGTCCATAGGCCAAGTCTAGTCAGTCAGTCATTACTAACCATTAGAAGTTGAGGGCTATAACTTGTGTTTTACTACACTACTCAAATGGAATTACATATTTAATGCAATGAATTACGCACATTCTGTATTGACAGCTTTTTCGATTGGGTCAGTAGAAGTGATAAAAATTTATAGTTTTTTTCTACCTGCAAAAAATTTAAAACCACAATAAAGCATCTTTTTTACTTACAGACACAAGTATTGCAGTGATTATATGTTTTGAATCCATATTTTCAACAGAATTCACTTGCTTGTTTCAATGAGCTATCATTCAAATGTCTGGAATCACCTGTCACACGAATATTTGCTGGTGTTTTATTTGATCAAAAGCTAAACTTTTGATATCTAAAGTTTTTGTGAACAATGAGAAGTTATCAAATGATAAATAATATACAGTAATTCCTTAATAGGTTATTGATCTCATTCTGGATGTTAATCTTACAACTTCATTTTAAAATGAAAGTTTATACAGCTACAACAGTAGGGTATAAATGAGAAAGGGTTAAATAACTTTTTTCAATAGGGTTCAGAGTCTATATTTTTTTCCATTTTCCACCTTGCTGGCCTCTCTGATCACATTGCCCTAACCATTAATGTCTACCCTTTGGTGCTGCATGAGATGTAACTCTATCCTTTTATTCTAAGCACTGTTCCTTCTATCTTTCTCACTAGACTCTACAGACCACACTGTGAGGTTTTTGACTGGAGGGACTAATATAATATCTCCTCCATGCTGTGGGGTAATTATTTCTGTGGGGTAATTATGATGGAAAAACAGAATGTGCACAATGTGGTCACTTTGTGTTCTGAGATTGTACTGGGGATCAGTTAAGAAGATGAGTTGCTGCTTGTTAGCTGTCCTCTCAGAGAACGGACACATTGTCAAACCATAACAGTATAAACCTACAGTTGTATGCTCTGAAGTCCCAAATGAAAAAAGAGCATGGAGGTCACTTGACTGCCCTCTTCTTAGAAGCATGGGGATAAACACAGCCTTTGTTCACTGAACTGACCCAATCATGTGGTCATAGCGCAAGAAGCAAAGAGCAACCAGAGAGACAAAGCAGCTACATTTATACTTCCCCCAGAGCATGCTGTGATAGCTCACCACCTGGCTATGCAAAGACAATTATTAGCAATGACCTGATAGACCAGAAGACATACTCAACAGCAGGCCTCGCTGTGATAAGCTACAGTACAGTGCAGAATGGAATGAGGCCGTTTTGGTGTGACATAAACCCTCCGGCAGGGTACTTTCCCCTTTGTTATGTGGCATAAACACTACAATGAAAACGTAGCCTATTCAGCACAGAGCACAGCTGATATTACACAATATAAGACACATTCCAAGCAGTTTGTTTCACTGGATCATCAGAATAAGCGTCAAAGGGGAACTCCAACTTATAGTATTGCTTGTTTGTGTTGCCATATTTATCAGTGGTGTTGATTGAACAATCAGAATTTTGCCCATATGATTCTGCTCAGTTAATCAAACTTGTATAGTTAATTTCTTCCCCTTTTGACCCAGAGAATGTGCAGATATATCCAGTTAAATCAAAAACGTACTGCTATCTTTTAGTTTTAGTACTTCTCTTAGCTAATTGACATTCAATATACCAGAATATATTTTGTTTTCACTGTGATGAAATTATTGTTATGTGAGCAGCCAAAAAAATAATGCTTTACTTTTTTCCCATGTTTTTGACATCAAAACAAATACAAAAAAAGTCAACATTGCACAATCACACCTATTGAGGATGCAAATTAATTTAAATGGAGATGTATATTTGATGGGAAAGTGCTGCATTGTTTAATTACCAGGTAAATAATACATTTACTTTAATTATGTAAGTGCTATGTAATTACTGTGTATCTACTATGTAATTAACTATTTTCTTATATAATTTAAATAGTTTAGCAAGAAGAAACTGCTAACTTCTAGGGATTCATTTCAGAAGGTAATGACTATAAATAATTTTCGTTATCAGACAGGAAAAGATATATTATTGTATAAAGATTAAAACGATGTTTTGCGTTTAAAGAATAACAATCATGGTGCGCATTTTAAAGAATAATAAATAAGTTCAGTCACAGTTCAAGAGAGCTACAGCTTATATTTAACAAGGTTCAAGAACATTTCATTTCAGTGTGGTATCAGATCATTTTTGCTTGTACAGCAGCAGTCAGATGTGATGACTGGCACCTATATTATGTATAACATTCTATGTGCACACAGGAAAAAAAGGTCTGGAACTGTCACTGGCGGCGGACCTCTCTTGTCACTGGGGTGGTACCCTCAAGGGTACATCTCAGTACCTTTAGTCAGGGAACATAATTGTACCATAATCTATTGAAATTATATTTTCTAAGTATTATTGACTCCACACACCCCGTCTTGTCTCCAGGTTTTTATTTTATTGCTCGATTTTAAAACATTAGGTTAAGAAAATATACAAATACATACTTTTCTTCTTGGAAAAATTGATTTAGGGTATACAGCTGGACCTTAAAACCACTGTTGTACATTTGAAGGTACATTTACATTATTTGTACCTTGATGAATGAAAAATGTACCTGCACAGAACTTTCTAACAGTGTAACGTAGCTGACTGTCTATGTGGCCCTGCCTTCTACATTACCTAAAACTACCTTTATCTGTGCACTTTTTCTCTCTTCATTTTGAGCATGGTCCTGAGCTGTTTCCAATTGAGTGCAGATAAAATGGTCTAGCTTTCTTATTGGTCTTACTGGTGTTTCAGAGCAGTCTGAAGTGAGAGATCATGGATATATAAAACAGTGGCTGTACAGGCTTGTGGCCCACACACTCCACCGCTCCCAGGCCCATCTCGTTTAATCGCTTCCTGTCATTGTGTGCTGGAGGAAAGGGATGGGAAGTGATCCTTTCTCATTTCAAAAACAGCCTGTTTGTTTATGTCACCGAGTGCCTCTCAAGGACCTGTAAGCTTTCTCTTTGTATCTCTGAGCCTTGTTTGTTGCTCTATTCGTTTGTTTTGGAGGATGTAGAGGACTAGGTGGTGTAGGTTGGGGAATTGCTGTCAGCGGTAAACAAGTCATTGATGTTCTACAGAATTACAGCCTGTTCCCATTGATTATTTTGAGAAGCATTTTTTTTCTGTTTGGCCATTTAGAGGTTATTATAAATAGTTTATATCCTAAGAGGCATAGGCACTTATATATAGAATAACTGGAACAGAAAATTCTCTAAGAAAGAAGACTAAGTAATAGGATGTGCAGGATGATTGATCATTATTATTGATTTGCCAGAGCTGAATTCAATAGAAGCAATTTGCCTTGACAGAAACAAAGAGTGCTGTATTGTAAGGAAATCTAAGTCATTACAAGGATTTCCTAATCCTTTGCATGAATGTTATGTATGGTGCGCTTCCCTGCACTATATGAAGTGGAAGGGTGAGAGTAAGTGACCAACAAATGCTGTCCACACAAATGCATTCTTTTGTAACTACTGTTGCCAGACAAGCTTCACATAACATCAGCAAAACTCTCTCTCAACCTGATGAAAAATTGTAGAGCATTATTCAGATGCATAGTCAAAATAGAGGAATCCATAGTGGATCATTAATTACAAATGATGATGATGATGATGATGATAATGATGTTTTGTATGTGAGTGAGAGGCCACACTGTGAGGACAGAGGATTTAATCAAGTTGACATTAACATGGAGATAAATTTGTTGTTGCTGTTTTCAGACTGTATTGTTTCAATTAGCTAGAACAACAAACTGACCAAGTGGCCTATGAAGTGAACAAACTGTAGTGACCAGAGTTTCTGCTAGGAAACTTTGGTACCAGAAATTATTATTTGTGCCAGACAAATAAATGAAATTCTGGTCATAATAGTATTAACATATTTTTCTCTGTGTGGGTGCTGACAACTGATAGTCATAGACATATCTAAAGTTTTGTAGCAGCTTGAGATTTTATCTAAAACCTATTCCTCTCTTATCCAGCTCTCCTGAAGGCAGCTTCAATCTAAAGCATGTATCAAAGTATCAGTCCACACTTTTTTCATTCACTGTAATGAACAATGTCTTTATATAAGGGGCCGATCCACCCACTTGCTATGGAATTTCTGCAGCTCCTAAAATGCAAAAGCTCCTTTAATGCAAACTTGTGTCTAAAGATGGAGACTGTGTGAAAAACTAAATGTGTCCATCAGTCACAAGAGATCGAGACAAACCTCAGTGCATGTGTATACTGTTTTTCAGTGGCATCACAGAGCTGTCATATGAGAAAAGTGAGAACAGACAGAAACAGTACATTTCCTCCCACAGTCCAAAGACATGCAGTCAGGCCAATTGGACATGCTAAATTGCCCCTGGGTGTGAGTGACTGTCTGTGTCTGTCTGTCTGCCCTGCAATGGACTGGCGACCTGTCCAGAGTGTATCCTGCCTTTCGCCCGAAGACTGCTGGGATAGGCTCCAGCACCCCCCCCTCCCCCCCCCCCCCCCCCCCCCGGGACCCTGACAGAGAAGCGGCTTAGAAAATTGATGGATGGATGGATGAAGTTTCACCTGACAAAAGTGAGTAATTAAGCAACATTACTAAACACATAGAAGTTTAGAAGTAGTTAAGTGTTCATATAATTTACATGAAAATGAATAGCGACAGCTACACTATTGAATTTGTTTATCACTTAGCATCCGCATGTTCAGAATCTAATATAGTTTAAGATAAATTTCAGAATTTAAGTTAACCCTTGTGTGTTGTTCAGGTCTGTGGGACTTTTTCAGTGTTTACCAAAATAAAAAATGGATGCAATTTATTATTATTTCAACCTCATATTCCTTGGTTTTGCTCATTTTTTGTAAAGAACATATAAAATAACACATTTTCAATGGCTTCGCATTGTAAACCCCCTACACATTTATATTACACATGGTGTTGGGGTGAACCTGCGGGGAATAAAAGTGTAGAGGTACTGTGTCCCTTCACTCGGTTCTTCTCCTACATGGCCTGCTGTTTGTGTGTGAGTCTGTGAACGCGTTTGCACAACCCCAATTCCAATGAAGTTGGGACGTTGCGTAAAACATAAATAAAAACAGAATATGATGATGCAAATCCTTTTCAGGCTATTTTCAATTGAATACACTACAAAGACAAGATATTTAATGTTCAAACTGATAAACTTTATTGTTTTTTGCAAATATTCACTCATTTTGAATTTGATGCCTGCAACATGTTCCAAAGAAGTTGGGACACGGACATGTTTACCACTGTGTTACATCACCTTTCCTTTTAACAACACTCAATAAGCGTTTGGGAACTGAGAACAATAATTGTTGAAGCTTTGTAGGTGGAATTCTTTCTCATTCTTGCTTGATGTACAACTTCAGTTGCTCAACAGTCCGGGGTCTCCGTTGTTATATTTTGCGCTTCATAACGCGCCACTCATTTTCAATGGGAGACAGGTCTGGACTGCAGGCAGACCAGTCTAGTACCCGCACTCTTTTACTACGAAGCCACGCTGTTGTAACACGTGCAGAATGTGGCTTGGCATTGTCTTGCTGAAATAAGCAGGACGTCCCTGAAAAAGATGTTGCTTGGATGGCAGCATATGTTGCTCCAAAACCTGTATGTACCTTTCAGCATTAATGGTGCCTTCACAGATGTGTAAGTTACCCACGCCATGGGCACTAACACACCCCCACACCATTAGAGATACTGGCTTTTGAACTTTGCACTGGTAACAATCCGGACAGTCCTTTTCCTCTTTGGCCCGGAGGACACGACATCCATGATTTCCAAAAACAATTTGAAATATGGACTCGTCAGACCACAGGACACTTTTTCATTTTGCGTCAGTCCATCTCAGATGAGCTCGGGCCCAGAGAAGCCGGCGGTGTTTCTGGGTGTTGTTGATATATGGCTTTCACTTTGCATGGCAGAGTTTTAACTTGCACTTGTAGATGGAGCGACGAACTGTGTTCACTGACCATGGTTTTCTGAAGTGTTCCTGAGCCCATGTGGTAATATCCGTTACAGAATGATGTCGGTTTTTAATGCAGAGCCGCCTGAGGGATCGAAGGTCATGGGCATTCAATGATGGTTTTCTGCCTTACCGCTTACCTGCAGAGATTTCTCCAGATTCTCTGAATCTTTTGATCATATTATGGACTGTAGATGATGAAATTCCTTATTCCTTATTCCCCTAAATTCCTTGCAATTGCACATTGAGAAACATTGTTCTTAAACTGTTGGACTATTTGCTCACGCAGTTGTTCACATCCTTACATGTGAACAATTGAGCCTTTCAGTGATGCTGCCTTTATACCCAATCATGACACTGACCTGTTTCCAATTAACCTGTTCACCTGTGGAATGTTCCAAACAGGTGTTTTTTGAGCACTCCTCAACTTTCCCAGTCTTTTGTTGCCCCTGTCCCAACTTCTTTGGAACATGTTGCAGGCATCAAATTCAAAATGAGTGAATATTTTCAAAAAACAATAAAATGTATCTGTTTGAACATTAAATATCTTGTCTTTGTAGTGTATTCAATTGAATATAGGTTGAAAAGGATTTGCAAATCATCATATTCTGTTTTTATTTATGTTTTACACAACGTCCCAACTTAATTGGAATTGGGGTTGTATATGTGTGCATGTGTGTGTGGACAACATGGAGAACATGAACAGGCTGGCTACAGACTGGCTACAGCTGCTAAAGTAGACCCATACTCTGGCGATGTGATATTTTAAACATCTGCTATTTTTATAATGTGGTAGGTCCACCAGACCCACTGAGTAATAAAAACATGAACATCACACAAGGGTTAAATAGTAAATCTCAGCAGTTTTGGAGTTTAATGCTTGGCTATATGGACTTTAATGCTGAATTAGCTCTACTGCAGTCCTGCAACACTTTCAATATGTTCAAATATTATATTATAATCTGTTTAAACTCAAGGCGTTGATTAAGGTAGTAGTAAGTTAAATATGTATACAGCCATCATTAAAAGGGTACTTTGTATTGGGAGGAGGCGGTCTCTAACCCTAACCACTAATTTTTATTATAATACTTATCTCAGTCCCTCATTTCCACATGATAAGATAAGTTGGAGCTCATTGTCTTTTAAGCAAATGTGTCCTAAAGTACCAAAACACATATTTTCTGCAATTTAGTCAACTTTTTTTGTGTTTTTATGAAAAAAATATTATTATTGTCTATGTGTACAACTGTTCAAAGCTGTGTTTGCTGGTCATGAAACCTACTGGCTAGTGTTTTTGAGGCATGCACAAAATGACCTAAAATTGTCACAAACAAAATAGTCACTGCCAAAACATTTGCTAAAGTTGTGCCAGTGTTATGAGTGATTGTTTTATTAATTATGCATTCAGAATGCAACATTCAATGTTCATTATTTTAATAAAATAGTTAATAATTAAGATAGAGAGTTGTTCACAGCAAAAGGATTTTAGTCAAAAGTTCAAGTCAGTTAAAAGTCTGAATTGTTTTCAGCTCTGACTTTGAACCAATTTCAGCAGCATGATGCATATATTCGTTATGGATCTAATATAACCCGAGCAATGTAGCCTATTATTTATTACATATATGTCAGATAAGTCAGACAGCAGCTTGGAATGATGTTAAAGTGTAGTGTGCGTATAGTTCAAGTTGTGTTTGTTTTTTATGATCTTGGTAGGTGCTGTTGGTGTGAGCAGTTTAATATTTACTGCTGATGGAAGCCCTGGTAGAAACACTGAACAGATTACTATACATTTGCCAATGTCCAAACTAGCAGTTGCTACAAAAGAACACATTTGTGGGTGGAGAGAGATCAATTGGTTTGAGACAGTGGGGGCTTCCTACCTGTAATTCAGGAAATCAAATCTTGTAGCTCTTTTTTGGCTGAGTGAATGAACTATGACTTTAAAGTATTTCTGGAATAAACCAGGCAAGAAATACTCAAATTTGCCTAATACCCAAATAATCATGATGCCTATAAAGCCTATTATAATACTCCACAGCTTTGTTACAAAGAAACAGTAAAGAGCAGCCTGATCGTTAATCATTACCTATCATTACCTAGGACGGAAGGAGAAAGTAGAGATTGTGTGCGTGTTTGTGTGTGTGTGTGTGTGTGTGTGTTTGGTGTGTTCATTTTATGTATTTTGAGGTGGAAATGTCCTGTCCTTTCCTTATTGAAACTGAAAGGGAAACATATTTCTTGTTAATAAGGTTACAAATTCAGTCGATAGCTGCGTTTATATAATCGGTCAGAGACAACCCTTTCACTTATTTAATTTCCCATCAAAACAGCTATTGACGTTATTCATTTTCAGCTAAAACACACACACACACACACACACACACACACACACACACACAGAAGCCATAGCAACTCTTCTTCTTTCGGCTGCTCCCTTTAGGGGTCGCCACAGCGGATCATCTGCCTCCATCTTGCCCTATCTACGGCCTCCTCTACTTTTACACCAACCATCTCCACCTTCACTACATCCATAAACCTTCTCTGAGATCTACCTCTTCTTCTTCTACCCGGCAGCTCCATCTCCAACATTCTTTGACCAATATATCCACTATTCCTCCTCAACACATGTCCAAACCATCTCAACCTGGCCTCTCTGGCTTTATCTCCAAACTGCTCCACCTTCACTGTCCCTCTGATCTGCTCATTTCTAATCTTGTCCATCCTTGTCACTCCCAACGAAAATCTCAGCATCTTCATCTCTGCCACCTCCAGCTCAGCCTCCTGTCTTTTAGACAGAGCCACAGTCTCCAAACCATACATCATAGCAGGACGCACTACTGTCTTGTAAACTTTCCCTTTCACTCTTGCAGCTATCCTTCTGTCACACATCAGCCCTGACACCAGTCTCCACCCACTCCATCCTGCCTGCACCCTCTTCTTCACCTCTTTTCTACACTGTCCATTGCTCTGGATGGTTGACCCAAGTCAACCTTCAATATTTGAAGTCATCCACCTTTACGATCTCTACTCCTTGCATCTTCACCTTTCCACCCGCCTCCCTCTCATTCACACACATGTATTCTGTCTTATCTCTACTGACCTTCTTTCCTCTCCTCTCCACTGCAAACCTCCACCTCTCCAGATTCTCTTCCACCTGCTCTCTACTCTCACCACAAATTACAATGTCATCTGCAAACATCATGGTCCATGGAGCCTCATGCCTGACCTCATCTGTCAACCTTTCCATCACCATTGCAAACCCTGATCCCTGATCCCTGATGTAACCCTATCTTCACCTTGAAACCATTTCACTCCAACTGCACACCTCACCACTGTCTCACTATCCTCATACATGTCCTGCACCACCCTAACATACTTTTCTCCACTCATCAGGCATCCTCTCACTCTCAAGGATTTTGTTAAACAACCTGGTTAAAAAGTCCACTGCCTTCTCTCCTAAACATCTCCATACCTCCACCAGTATGTCATCTGGACCAACTGCCTTTCCATTCTTTATCCTTTTTAAAGCTGCACTCACTTCCACCTTACCAATTCTCTGCACAATCTTCAAAGTACTCCTTCCATCTACTCATCACTCTCTGTTCACTCACTAGTACATTTCCCTCGCTATACTTTATCAGCATAACCTGCTGTACATCCTTTCCAGCTCTATCTCTCTGTTTAGCCAAACAATACAAGTCCTTTACTCCTTTACTGTCCAGCCTCTCATACAGCTCATCATAGGCCTGAGCCTTTGCCTTTGCCACCATTCTTTTCGCTATGCGACTAGCCTCACAGTACTCCTGCGTACTTCCTTCATCTCTCTGGTTATCCCACTTTTTCTTAGCTGCCTTCTTCTTCTGAATACTCTCCTGGACTTCTTCATTCCACCACCAACTTTCCTTGTCTTCTTTCCTCTGACCAGACGAAACACCCAACATATTCTTGCCAGTTTCTCTCACCACCTTAGCTGTAGTTTCCCAGTCCTCAGGTAGCTCCTCACTGCCCCCAAGGGCCTGTTGCAATTTTTCCCTGAACTGCCTGCAACCATCCTCCTCCTTCAGCTTCCACCATCTAATCTTTGGTTCTGTCTTCACTCTCTTCCTCTTCTTTGTTTCTAATCTCATTCTACAGACAACCACCCTATGCTGCCTTGCTACACTTTCCCCTGGTACCACTTTACATCTCCAATCTCCTTTAGGTGGCATCTCCTGCTAAGGATATAATCCACCTGTGTGCACCTCCCTCCACTCTTGTATGTCACCCTGTGTTCTTCCCTCTTCTGAAAATACGTGTTCACCACAGCCATTTACATTCTCTTTGCAAAACCAAGAGCCATCAACCATCTGACCTTCCTTTGAATCCACCTCCAATGTTCCTGGCCTTGCTTCCTTTCCATCTGGACACACAGAATATCTACCTTCCTTCATTCCATCATGTCTGCAAGCTCTCTGCCTTTACCAGTCATTGTCCCTATGTTCAGAGTCCCTACTCTAACCTCCACACTCCTGCCTTTCCTTCTCTCTTGCTGCCTTCTAACCCGCCTTCCTCCTCTCCTCTTTGATGGTCTTCGACCTACAGTAGTCCAATTTCCACCGGCACCCTGCTGGTCAACAGCACCGGAGGCGGTCGTTGTTAACCCGGGCCTCGACTGATCTGGTATGGCGATCATATGATAGTTTTGGCACAAGTTTTACGCCGGATGCCCTTCCTGACGCAACCCTCACCATTTATCCGGGCTTGGGACCGGCACCAGAAGTACACAAAGTACACCCCTAATGGCTGGTTTACAGAGGCCATAGCAACTAAACACTATATATTTTTCAAGATTAAATGTGTCCATCCCCTACCTTTAGTACACTGTTTTATAAGATGGTTCTTCAAGGGTTCTTACATAAAGAACTATGAACACTCAAAGAACCCTTTGCATGATTGCAGGCTTCTTTGCATTATGAAAGAATTCTTCAGAATGTGTTGTAGATGTCCAAAGACATGCAGTCAGGCCAATTGGACGTGCTAAATTGCCCCTAGGTGTGAGTGTGTGAGTGAGTGTCTGTCTGTCTGCCCTGCGATGGACTGGCGACCCATCCAGGGTGTGTCCTGCCTTCCGCCCGAAGACTGCTGGGATAGGCTCCAGCACCCCCCCGCGACCCTGACGGAGAAGCGGCTTAGAAAATGGATGGATGGATGGATGGGTGTTGTAGATGGTTTTATATAGAACCTTTGAGAAAAAGGATTCTATATAGCATGCAAAAGGATTCTTTATTTTTACAAGCTTGACATTTTTATGATAGAAGAAGGCTTTTGGGTGCTCTATAGAACCCTTTTTCAAAAAGCTTCTATGTAGAACCATCTATGGCACATTCTGAAGAATGCTTTCAAGATGCAAACAACCCTGTAATCATGCAATCAACAAGGGTTCTTTGATTGTTCATGGTACTTTATATAATCATTTTCCCAATTTGTGAAAAGCAAATCTTTAACACATCCTCAAACTTTGAAAACATATAATATTAGACAATTTATAACTTGTAGATCTATACCTGTCATTGTGTCCTTGTCCTCTATTGTATGTTGGTAAAGCTAGACAAGCTCTGTGGACTAGAATAACTGAACATATGAGTGCAATTCCCAGACAAGATGACACATCTCCTGTTTTTCATCATTTTGAATCCGCTGAACATTCTCTTTCAGATTTACATTTCCGGGGCATTGAGAGGGTTTTGATGCAAAGAAAAGGGGGAGATCAGGACAAGAGATTTTTTAAAACAGAGGCCTTTTGGATTTGTGAACTTTTATTTCTGTTTCCCAATGATATGAATGAGGATCTTAATCTCGGTTGTTTTCTATAAGAAATGTTATCTCTGATTAATATGTTATATTTTAAAAATGTTTTTTTTATTAATTTGATTTTTGACTTTGCAACTGATGGTTTACTGGTTCACCATCACTTTAAAAAGGCCCTAGCAGAACCTACTAAAGGTCCTGTAAAAGTTATTCCAACACAAAATCCCACACTTTCCCCTGGACTTTGGAATATTGCTCAGAGCATATTAACACAATTATCCTGCTTGACCTCACTGTAGTGTTACATGTGTTGGTTACTCAAGGAAGTGGCTCAAAGTGCAATGTGTCCTGAAGTCTGTGTATTGAGATCAGTGGTTAAAAGGAGGTCAGAGATGCAGACCGCTGGTTAAAAATAGAATGCAGGCAAACACAAACATATTAGTCAGAGTTATCCACACTCCTGCGTTGTGTCCTAATGCCCAGCAACAGAGCTCTGAAAAACAATTCCGATTGAAAAACGTCAGCACTAAATAAAAGATACTTTTTCAATGATTAAAGCCAATAACTAATAATCGACACCTAATTATTATGCATGTAAAATTGTCTTATCTTTCAGAAGCATTAAATAATGTATTTATAAAGCATATTGATCTAAGCAAACATAAAATGTTTTATGATGTAAATGACATTGTATATGCATAAGGGGCCTTAAAGTGATTGACATGTGTTCCATTTATACTGTTATGATGCGTCATTCCTAAGTAATGGAGCTTGTAAGGTTCTAGCCTGCTATGTTTGGATGTCAGCAGACACAAAAGTCTCCTTAATAAACATTGTTCATCAAAATACTATAATAAGACTACTCAAACATGGGAAGCATTCACAGAACATAATGCACATTCACTGTTTATTTGATGAATTTAATTTATTGAGCAAACAGGTTTGTCTTTTTCAATATGTTAAACTCATCAAATAAATAGAAATTATGCACCAACATTAGTATTTTAGTATTTTAATTGTTCCCTGTAGAAGATGTATTAACTTATTCTCCCTTAGAAAATCAACAAAACATCCTTTGACATTAGGTGCTCAAACTTTCACAAACAACTGAACGTAGAATATGAATAAACAAATCACATTCATTAAAGGACATCAACATCTTTCATAGTCACTGATATATTGCATTCTGCATTAGGTCTCTGTCTGATTAGCTCCAATACTTGGAAATGATGCTTTATAACAGTGTCATAATGGAACACATGTTCTTCACTTGAGTGAAAGATCCCTGTGTCATTTTCTTCTTATGTTTTATATCTTCTTGCGATTAATGACCTTAGCTGTTTATAAATACCCAAACTACTGCTTTATAAATATGTTATATGCTTGTGAGTTAGTTATGAAGTCCCTATGTAGGTAGCCTTCAAATAAAGTCTGACCTAATATTCTCATATCTTGAATCATTCATTTTTCACTTTCCACAGATATAATTTATATGGACATTTCAATCAGATGCAATTCAACTTGTACATAATCTCTCATAAACATACATAATGCCACAGAGCTCTTGAGATTCCATGTGAAAAAATAACGTGCCATTTCTGAGCATAACATATTGTCAGATAATGACATCACATGATGTTATATGTGTTTTTTTAATCCACAATTGATCACATGAAATGTATGAGTTTCTGTAGGAGAAGGAAAGCTGTGACTTGCAGGCAACTTATGTGATGTCATCGTTCTGAACTGAGCTGTTAACAGCAGACAGTAGGTATGTGTGTGTGTGTGGGGGGGTGCTTAAGGGTGGGTGTGTGGTGTAATTGTGATCTAATGAGATGGGTGACACTCTTGGGCAGTGCTGGGTAAACACAGGAAGAGCTTCATTGTAGAGGGACAGAAAGAGGGGTGAGGTGTCTGGGACGGGGGAGGGAAACGGTGGGCCTCAGGCAGGACACAGGCGTGGGACGCCTGCCTATTGTATCAGAGAAAGCTTCCCCAGAGACAATCCAGAGACAAAAACATGCACAAAGCCATCTCTTAGCACAAGCTGCCCCTGACTCTTTACTGCCAAACAGCAGGGTGTCCGGACATCAAAACATCAGCTACATGCTGGATCTACAAGGAGAGTCACAGCAGTTCCTACACGCAGATTCACAGATGTATGAAACATTTAAATGCATCTACACACATTTTAGCATATTAGCACATGTGAAAGTGTATTCACCTACATATTTCATATGACTTTGTGTAGCTTTATATTAGTATAAAATATGTTTGCTAAGGGGAAATTGCATGAAGTAGAAATGATCTAAAATTAGTATTTAGTAAAATAAATCTTGTCGTATTGAGCACAGATGCCTGAAAAGTCAGAATCACAAAAGTTACATGAAATGGTTATGAAAATGTTGCCTGATGTCTGAGACATTCTTTTAAGAAAGTTTTATCATGCAGGCTTTCTTCGAAAGCACAATTTTTAAAAAGAGAGATGAATGCAGAGTGTTATAAAATTGTGAAATTGTATTTTTTTTTCACTTTAGTCTAAGACTAGGCTTAATCTAACACAGAGAAACTATTCCTGTACCCTTAACAAAAAAGGGTTTTAAATAGTAATGGAAAAGGGTTCTTCGACTCTTAGCAATAGTAGAACCCTATGTGGTGCTATATTAATCCGGTTTTAAAGGGGCTATTGAAAGGTGCATGACAATACTTATTTATATAATGATTTATGCATTTAAATGGTTCTTTGTGTTTTCATGGTTCTATGCAGAACCATTGCCTTTACTAAAGAACCATTGGGAAAAAAAAAACATTTTTAAGAGTCCTTCTTAAGCGTCTCAAAATAGACAAAAAAATTGGTCACAAAATGAGTCCAGGGGTCATCAGGTCAGGTCGTCGCCCCTGCAGCTATCAGTGATAAGGCTCCTGTGGAGCAGTGTGTGCTTAGGTGATGGAAACAACATTACAGCAGCTAGATGCTAACTCGGTGGGGTGCTGTCCCCAGAGCACCCACTTGAAATCATGCCTAATAACACAACGCCCCAACAAAGGAAGAAACAGGAAGCGAAGTCCCAGAGGGCTGAGATGGCATATGGCAAAGAATTGGACATGAAGAAAAAACAACAGAAGGAGACGTAAGGTGTTGGGTGCAAGTTTGCCTCCTGTAGTTTCACTTGTAGGAACCATTTGTGTAGGAACCATTTCCAACGAGCTTTGGTTAGGGGGGGTGGGGGGGGGTTGCACTATGAAGTTAGCGCACCCCCTACACACATGCAAAAATCATTAATTGACCATTTCTCATCCAGTAAGTGTGCCTGCTCAGAATTTGTCAATGTCCTGCAAGAACTTGTTACTAGCATAACCATGGACCTGGGTGTAGTGCAGTGATGAACCATGACTATAAATGTTAGGCCCTCAGTTCTGGCCAGAAATGTAAAAAGTTGTTAAAAAAGTAGAAAGAGGAAAAAACAGCTTCATAATAATGTTAATTTCTGTTAGCACCCTTATGGGATATAAGTAGTATCTAAGCTAGTGCAAATCATGTGAACATTTCCTAAATAAAACACATTTGAAGCTTGTAAAAGATATATCAGCATGTATCTTGTAGCAGTTTTACATCTGTCTGAAATGCATTAGTCAGCTATGTGTTCTCTCACTCAGTCAGTGATGTGTCTAGGACTTCTAGAAGGCCTGGCGTGACTTTTTTCTCAAAAAATTGGTCCCACCGAATCAAAATAACTGTTTTATTTCACTGTTAGTATCTACCTATGTTAATGGTTGATCTGACACATTAGGCTTTTAGTTCAGCTCCTAAAATTCTAACCAATGAAAGAGATCACTTTGCTCTAACTATGTGGATGCTGTGGGGGCAAAAACTCCTGATTGGATAGTTTTCTTTTAAGCATTTAACTCTTTTCTCAACAATGAAATCAGGTCATTAGCACAATACTTGCAGAATTTAAATATAATAAGCATGATGATTATGTTAAAGAAAAATTAACTATAAACAAAATTGGACATGTTTATTTTTTCTTCATAAAAAAATAAACTTGAGATTCCCCAGTGGTGTAGTGTAACTGTGGAAATACATTAAGCATAACTGTGGAAACTAATGTGGGTCACTGATCCACATATTTTTATTAATCAACCCCTCTTACAATTCTATTTTTGCCATCCGGATTACCACAGCTGGGCAGCAAGCCCTATTTAGCTGCCTTTTAGTGATTTCCCCACCAACCATTTGCTAACTTTGAAAGTGGGGGTGACAAAAATTTTGAATTTTAAAAGTGAGCGGCATGCCCCCATGTCCCCAGTGGAAACTATGCCTAAGCAGACTAATAATGGTGTGACCCTGATACCTTTCTCTAAAGGCAACATTCAGCACCTCCCCCACCCATGTCTGGGCTGCAGTCTCCCTGTGTGCCAGAATTGTCAGCTGAGTGTGTGCTGATGCAGGCTTGGCAAAGCAGGTTTGAATGAGACTCTTTGAGCTGCTCCATTGTAAGAGACAGCTGGCTCTCTTGTTGCCTTCCCTCCTCTCTGGGGGAGCAAAGGGCATCTACTGCCAGGAGATTGGGTTTCCCCCTTGTATTCAGGCCCACTGCCACTCATTCTTTCCCTTTGTCTGTTAGACCTCCTGTCTTTCTCAGAATGACACGCTGTTGTAGGGTAGATGACAAGGTCTTCGACTTTGGACTATGGAATTTGTGGCATCCTCCTGTAGACTGTTTGTCAAAGCCTGAACATCAGCCTAATGCTCTTAGTTTGAATGTTGATATGTGCAATGTTTGTGGCATCAGGGTTGTTTATTGTAGGCTGTTTATTTATTTATATATTTAATATATCGCAGAAATGAGCCCAAGCACAAGCTCAAAGCCTGTCTACTGCTGTTTAATGTCTCATTTGGCAAAATTTGCTACCTCTTCGCTTTTGGCTAAATTCTAATGAATTCATTTGCTTGTGGTTGTTGCGGGTGTTGTTTCTTTATCACCCTCATACATTTTTAGAACATTCATTTTATAGAGTTTAAAAGCTGAAGCATCAAATTTCAACATTACTATATTAATAGTGTGAACATTGATATCTGCAACATTTGTAATATTAGTGTTGTTCATTTTAGCCCTACAGGTCTTGTAGGTTTCACATGAATGAGACCACTTAGTTTCTGTCAATCTGTTTTATATCTTTTACCTCTCCATATTTGTTCTCTGCTCCCCTACCCCTTCTGAATCCCCCTCTCCCGGAGCAGACCTGTGATTGGTCATGGAGGGCCGCTGGGTCTTCTCAGTCAGGCAGAAAAAAAGTGGAATAGCACAAGTGGCCAAACTGGGGTATTAGAGCTATTTTAAGCCCCCATGCAAGTGTCTCTCTCAGCTCAGACACCAAATATAGATCGCCTACATCGCCGCGGCAAAACAAGCGCCATCTCTGTGGCCTCAAATCCACTTATATAATCTTATCCGACATTAAGAGCAGCTCGGATTCCATGATATGTGGCTGATTCTATTTTATGTGCCAAGCCTTGTCTGTTTCTGAAAAAGAAGAATCATACTGTGGCGTGAACTAAACACCTATTTATATCTCTGTGATTATACATAATTGTGTTGTCTATAACAAACGTGTTTTGGAAGCAAAATGTGTAGGAAGCTGTTTGTATGCACTTTGACTCTAAGCAAAATATGGAGAAAAACAAGCTGGGTGCAACCCAAAGTCATTCTCTGCATCCTGTCATTTGGAGCACAATGGACCTAGAGGAAGTGGGAAGGCTCACTGGAGCTTTTCTATCAGCGATGTTTCGGTGGGCCAACAGTTCCACTGGACCAACACCCTGAAAGATTTACTTGAGGCAGCACCATCTCTACTGATCTGCCTGAAGAAAGTGACAACATCAGCAACACTTTATTTATTTTCATGACATTCACCAGCTCTCCAGGCACCAGCACATCAAGCGAACAAGCGAACCATCACTGAGGCTGCTGCCTAAATGCTTTTATTTGAGAAATTATAGGGAACACACCCACACACTGTACTTTTCAAATGCTTACATTTCATTTGATAGACTAGTGTATTACGCAACTGATTTGTTGTCAAAACTGATTTCTTAAACAACCTCCTTTTCAAGCAATTGATTTTGAACTGTTTTTATTTTTCACTTACAATTATCAGTTTATTAAGTTCATATTTGCTCTATCAGGCATACTTAATGAAAAGATAACAGGGATTTACACTGCTTTTCCTATGACTGTCTTGGAAAGAAAAGGCAGTTCCTAATCTTTCAGCAGAAATCTGTTTCTTTCATTACGATTCCATTTACACCTGGTCTTAAAATGTGCCCCTGATTGGATGGGGAGGCACAATCAGATGTTGATGGCCAGGTGCAAATACTCCAAAACACATTTAAATCCCCTCATTAACAGGTCTGCTAAATCACCTCCCAAGCTGTTTCAGTACACCATGTGACTGTGTACAGATGCTTTCAGATGTCAACTTGTGTCAGTGGAAAGAAAAACAAAAAACCATTTGATTACATTGTGGCTATCTGGGATGAATGTTAACGTCAGTAAGGCATGGCAAACTAATGTGGGATACAATTTAAGGTCTATTTTATGATGTACTTAAACAGGGTTAAGTGGAACATGCTTTTAGTCATATTATTGGTTTCCCACAGCAATGTCATCTGCAAATTTTGACAACAGACACATATTTCTCATAATTTACCCCAAAGACCCCCAAGTGTGTGTAGGTCATAGAATTCACTCCCCATTTTATTTCAATCTCCTTCTTACTGCCTGTATTATAGCACCAATTGGAAGCATGTAGGGTAAACATCTCATAGTGACAGCTAGTCTGGATAATGTATGGCCTCCACACGGTAGGGTTAGTTGTAACACAGAATTACAACTGAAATGAACATAGAATGAAGCTTATATCCTCCCACGTAAACCTAAACTCTCCAGTTTATAGAAGCTAGGTTTTATACACAAATGAAATAAAATATATTATAGCTTTAATGCAAATAAAATATATTGCAATTTGACTGTTTTGGTGTTTCCTCTTTTCCTTTGGGGTCAAAACCAAATTATCCACAACTGACACAGTTTATTTTTACTACTATTTTGATTATATTTTTACATATTTAAATTTGGAAAGCTCATCTGGTTCAAGCAACATATAACTTTATTGACTTAAAAGTGTTTGCACCAAATGCCAGACACTTCATCGACCGTTACTGTTAGCCCCTCTGTGTGTTACAATTAACTCCACCCACATGGTTAGCTATTATATTTGCTCTCCTGTCACTTTAAGCTGAATTGTTCACAAATGGTAGATATGGTAGGTACGTAGGTTGCTTGTATAAAAGCATATAATTAAAATATTAAAATAAGTATGACTTTTAAATCCTCTTCTTTATCTTTCTGTTTTTCTTCTTTTTACAAAATATCTAATTCTTCAAATTGTTTTGAGCTACAGTCTAATAAGTTTACACAAATCTTCTATCCATTCACACTGCTTGTGCTTTTTGGAATGTCAGCTTACTCACTCATTTTCTATTCATCCATTTTTTGCACCATATATGTATACAGGGCATTTGTTTTTTGCTAGCAGCACCTGCTCTTTCCAGTTAAAATATCCTTTTTTTCACCCCATAAACTTCACATCAGATTTCAGTGTCTTCTAACTTCTAGTTTAAAAGCTAGAAACACAAAAGTTGATTTGTAATAAGACAGTATAAAAAAAGTACAGTACAGTAGCAGTCAAAAGTTTGGACATATCTACTTAAATAACAGTGAATTATCTTGGTATAAGGATTCACCGACTGACATGAAGCATCGAAATTGGTTTCATTCTAACCTTGCTATTTATTTAATCCTTGACTGACTCCACAGAAACTCAGGCAAAACCTCAGGCAAATTTAGTAGGAAGCACCTGACTGCATTTCATACTGACAGTGTATCTGACACGGCTACCTGCTTTAATCTGTTCTCTTTAAAGTAAAAACTTCTAAAAACTTTTTTAAATGATGAATAACATTTCCATGCACTCCTGGAAACTAGCCAACTTTCATGTTTTTACTTCCATACGCTTGCAAGTCAAATGTCTTTTGCATGAATCTAGGGAGTTTATGAGAAAAAATAAAGGGATTTTATACAGTTTGCCATTAATGGGAAAATGTTCTCTTGAGGAACTGACAAGGTGATACAAATAAAAAAATGAGTTCCTTCAAATTAATAACTTAAACATAATACATAAACCTAAAATACATAAACCTTTACATACTAGTGGCCTTAAATTCATGGAATCTTATTCTTTCCTAAAAAAAAGTGTACAATATGGATGAAAACAGAACTGTGATTGAGAATTCCACAGTTTTGTGGGAATTTTCTTTGAGCGTGTGAGTGGGTGTAGTGTGGGTTCATATGATTGCCTCTTGTGAGGCCTGTCTTTGCATTGTGATGCAGCAGTTTTGGGAAGCAGCTGGACTGTATAGGAAGAGTGCTTAATGCTTAAACAGGCACCTTGTGTGGATCAGCTGGCTCTGTTATGCCTTTGTCCACTTCTAGTCACTCCCCCACTTTCATCCCAGACCACAGACTGGTTTTGACATGCTAATGCCATGCCTGTTCCACACATGCCGTCTGAAGAGCAGCGTGCCTTAAATGTGGGGGGAGAGAGAGAAAGAACAAAGCAGGCAAGCAATGTGCTGAAGTGTGCCATACAGTCAGAGATTATGGAAACGATTCAGAGTGTTTTGTACCCCATCCCCCATGTACTCACACACAAACAGTGTCCAGCGTCATGGAGTGTATGTCTGCGTCAGAGTCAGAGAAGTGATTGGCTCAACCTTGAAAAGTGGAAGATTCAAAACAGGCAGTCTGCTGTGAAGCAAAATCCACTCTGCTAAATGTCATACTGGACACTTGTGTTTATAAGTTGTGATTCACAGCTGATATCCAAACATTAAAGGGCCTATGTCATGGAAAGACCCAATTTTCATCACCTTTGAAATTATAGAATTTGATGTAGTATGTAAACATTGGTGACGTTTAAAATGTATCAATTCTCCAAAATGTAAAAATGTTCTAAGCTGCAAAGATGGAAATCTCACATTTCCATATATCTCACATTTCCATATATCCACTTAGCCTAAAACATTAGTCAGGCCAGTGTCACTTTATTTTGAGTGGTCTTTTTTTTAAATAAAACAAACACTCAACAGACTCAAATCTCAAAAACACATGAGGGTTTATGATTAGGTTTTGGGTTGAGGTTAAGGTTAGGGTTAGGATTAGGGCCAGGGTATGATTAGGTTTTGGGTAAGGGTGGGTAAGGTTAGGTTTTGCATAATGGAAATAACATTAACATCTACTTAATATCACTAATATATCAACAGAACATCAACAAGATATTTACTTCAGTGTATTCAGATGCTTCATTACTGCTAATGATATGCGGTTGTCATAATCATCTACAAATGATCACTCCAAATAAAGTGTTACTGTCAGGCTTATTCATGTTGAAGTTATAAAGAGTGTTTTAGCCTGCCCTTTGAATGACGCTCAGTGCAGGACAGCCAATCAGAATGGAGGACATTTACACATATCAGTCTTAAGAGCACAGTAACAAAAGCAGCCCTTTAAATTCTAAGAGGTTGAAAATGGCCATGTAAAAGTGAGTTATGACTGCTCTCAGTATATAGACCCACACAAATGTCATAAGTGGACATCAGGAAAATCTTCCTAGAAAAGGTTACACCTGATTAAGCCATGCACTGTTCATAGTAGCTATAACATTACAGTGTATTCTGAGGGTTTCAGTTATTTCTTCAGAGAACAATCTGAACTTACTGTGAATAAGTGTCCATTGAAAACATGTGGCAGTGACATGACACACTCCAGCTTATATATACATGATGGGCCCTTATTATTTGCGATTATTTTAATAAGACACCATGTATTTTTAACAATAAGAATGTCCATCAGTGTTCTGCATGTACTTACTTTTGCTATATGGAAAGCAGAAATGGGTGGTTAAACATCTATTCAAAGAACTCACTTTCAGCTGCTTCCTCTGCTGTGACAGACGTGCCCAGCCAGCACTGTCATGGACAGCTTGCCCAGAGGCAGGTAATTAGGCCACAGCAAGAAGACAGTAAAACAAAGCTGGAGTGTGTCGTGTCACTGCCACATGTTTTCAATGGACACCCATTCACAGTAAATTCAGATTGTTCTCTGTTTCAAGAAAAAATAACTGAAACCCTCAGAACACACTGTAATGTTACAGCTACTGTGAACAGTGCATGGCTTAATCAGGCGTAACCTAGACAACTCAGACTGTCCTCTAGATAGAACTGGCTGTGCTGTCCTAAAGCTGTTCTCTTTGTAAAGCTGCCAGAATTTAGAATCCAGGTCACAACTCATAAACTTGCAAAACATCGTACACTTTCAAAAATCTCTGTCTAATGATCTGGAGATGCTTTGGTGGCAATTCAGAATTACCAGATATTAGTAACCAAATCACTTAAATATACATCAAAACCTACAACATACAACACTAAAACAACACTTACAAAGAGACTAATGCTTATTCATCTAATTTCCTGTCAAATCAGCTGTTAAAGTACACGTTATTTATTTTTCAAAAAACGGAAATATCTATTTAAGAAAAATTACACAAAAGACTCAAATATAACATAATTTTTTCAGTGTTTAATGTGTCCAGACTTGCCTTTATTATAGCTCACAATCTTTTCAAAGACTTTCAGTTTTTCAAAGAAATGTGCAGGGATCTTTATTCACACCTCCAAAGTTCAGTCTGAGAAAGTGATTACATTTTCTGCTTCTGACCCCCAAACACTTTCAGTGATGTAAAGCGCTGGACTCTGGAGTGATCAGTTCATTGTTCTGAAAACACCAGCAGCCTCTTTGTTTCAATTACACCTTTTCTTCTTTTTATCTGTTCTTTTTTTTCTCCATGACAACTTCTTGACAGCAACACATCCTTTCAGACATATAGTGTTGAGTTGCCTTTTCAGTTTTAGTAGTCTAACACGCCCTGCATCATTATAAGTAGCCCCATGTTCTCTGCGTCTTTTAATACTTTTGGAACTTTGGTTTTGTAAACTCCTGTGTTTTTCATTCATTTCCACCTTATGCAAGTGGATTATCCTATCTACTCTCCTCAGACATATCTCCTGAAAAATGAATAACTTTCACTTAATTTCTATTTTGATTGGAAATTAAATAAATTAAGGTGATCTTTTGCACAGTACTGGACATTGTCACTATTTTAAGAAAGCCTTATATCATTAAAACTGTAAGTGTTTATCACTTCCATATGAATACAATATATTACATCAACACAATTAAGGAAATAAACTGAAAAACTAAATTGTGTTGACATATTATACTTTATTCATGTAAAAGTAAAAGTGCACATGCAAATCTAGAAAATTCAGTGCATTCCAGTCTAGGTCGGGGATGTCCAATCTTATCTGCAAAAGGCCAGTGTGGCTGTACGTATTCCTTCCAACAAAGCAGGAGCACACGTGACCAGCTGTTTGACAGAGACCAATTGATTAAGCAAGTGGATTCAGGTTGTTCTCGCTTGTTTGGTTTGAAAACCTGCAACCACACCGGCCTTGCTGGTGTAGGCAAATCACTCAGTGAGGTGCTGCCAATATTATAGCTGCAGCCCAACACTGGTCAGCCTCCCTGACCATTGTCCTGACACCAATATGTTCCTCTCTCACTCCAGTGGCATCTGCTCGTGGATGAATGCAGGAGTGCAGACGGCAAAACACTGACAGCACACCGACTTTATCACACACAGATGGTCTTTCCAGTCACTGTGTGGTTCAAATGACACACATGCACCCTCAATCATCCCCCTCCCGCCCACACACAGGCATATGCACATACAATGGGCAGGACAAAAGTTATAAGCTCAGAAATTGTCATGTTTTCTGATATCAAATTAAAATGAGCAATTTGCAATTTATATTACAGTTCCATTATTAAATAATAATGTTAATGAATATTTATTGTCTCTTTTTAAGAAACAAATACAATTTAAAAAGATATACAGATATTGAAAATAAAATCCATGTTGTACTGATTTTTGTCCTCTACAGAGAAAACACTTAAATATAGTCATCTTCTATTAGTGTATAATTTCTATTTATTTGCTAATTTAACATACTGAAAAAAAAAACATTAAATATAAAAGGTGCAATCGTTGCATGGGACATACACACACGCACACGCACACACACACACACACAAACACACACACACACACACACACACACACACACACACACACACACATCATCTAAACTGATTATCCTTCTTGGTCATGGTGGAGTTCTGGAGCTGTCATTGGGCAGGAGGCAGGAGCATGGGCCACATTTTATATATAAAATTTCCTCAATATGTCAAACATAATAAACAATAAACAGTAATTGTGCATTACAGTTTTGCTCAGGTGCTTACCTTCTTTTGTTCATTCAGAAGTCATATTTTCAAAACAGAAAATACAATAGTCCTCCACAAAAACACTAAACCCACAACACAAAAGGCAACTTTTCCATCAAACGCTACAACAATCAGTAGAGTAAATTCTTTCATTCACTCACTAAATACTCACCAAAAACAACAAAATATAGGCTACAGTTACACAAGGTGCTCCCCTCATTAGTATTAGTGCTGTATATGACTGCAGTACTTATCTGCACTTTATCTGCTGATAAATTCAGTGCAAAAACATCACAACGTGAAACCTATTCTTGTCTCCTGGGTAGTTTTAAACAAATATATTTACTCTTTTTTCTACACTCTTGATACAAAGACGAGAGAGGTGGAGGACAACACTGTCCAAAATTATGCCAAATCATACATCTGAGAATACATCAGTCACAGGTTAGACTGCATCAGATGTGCCCAAAGACGGCTTTACATACAAACCTTACTGAGCTGAAATTTTCATTGAATTTCAGAAAAACAGTTATGGAGCAGATCATAAATCATGACAGAATGTGGAAGAAGGATCCAACTGTTAACACACTGTAGCATTCATTGTAAAATATAAAACCCAAATAGCCAAGTCAGGCATTGTATAAATCTATTTCACATCTCTCTGCTGACACACACTATCGCCAGCCTGCTGTTTGCCATAATTCTGTGTAATGTTGTTTTCTATTATTCTCACCTTTTTCCATGAATTTATAAAAAAGTGAATGTTTTCCTTTAGCTTGCACAGCTATCCAATGAACTGTTGTTTTTTTTTTTATGAGCTCTGAGTTAAATGCTCTGTAAAAGTATGTGAAAATTACTGAAAGTAATGAGAATGTGTTAACACATTTGTAAAAGGACACTTCTGCTTTGCTAATAAAGATACAATGAAGATTAAATTGACCCCAGTTCTGTTAAATGTGTTTCAGCAATCAAGAAAAACTGTAAAATGTGCAGATCTGTAAATGACGTGTCCACTGAGAAAATCAACAAAACATGTCATTTGACCATGGGTGCCTGAACTTTTGCACATGCTATTTGTTCTTTGATTGCTTTGCTCTTGATTTATACGAGGTCTTATAAGTCACTCAGTCATGAAGCATATTAAGGTCCTGATGGTAACAATATCAGATCCCTTTGGAGTCGCCGTGGATTGATGCAGATGGACAGAAGAAGTGATACTTCATTATGACACACAGGAGAGAGCCCAGAGCAACAGTTCTGCATGTATTTAATGTTTTACATGGTAACAGGGCAATAAGAGCATTGTGAGCAGGAGCGCCGTGCTGGACTGCACGTGACACACAGACTTGTGGGTTATTTTCCCTGGCTGTGTTGACTCCTACCTGAGATGACACGGTCACTTGGAATTGCACCTGGACGACAGGTGGTGAGTCAGCAGTGCTCCACGACTCACACTGTTTACAATGTGTGAGTGTGAGAGAGAGATGGGGGAGGAGACAGAGAGAGAGGGGAGGGGGAGAAGGAGAGAGGGTGAAAGAGAAAGAGGGGGAGGGAGAGAGAGAGAGAGAGAGAGAGAGAGAGAGAGAGAGAGAGAGAGAGAGAGAGATAGATAGAGAGAGAGAGAATAAGAGAGTTGAATTTGTGTAGAATTATTTCAGTGAATCTGGGTAGAATTGTTGTTTCTTCTGTTTAAATATTAACTAATGCCTTTAATTGTATTCTAAGCAGTCTAGAATCACATCTATTACTCTATTCATCATGAAATGCAAACGAAAACAATGCAAAGGATGTAAAGTTGCTTTTCCAAATATTGAGGTAAAAGGAAGTAAATAAAGTTTAATATGACTGCCATGATATGAATAATCAGTAGCATCATTCTGCACAGAATGCACAGAATATCAAATTACAGATATATATTTGGATTTTACACCAGGTTTTCATAAAGAAGACATATAACAAACACCTAAAATTTGCTTTTTGAAAAATGAAAGAAAAAGCACCCTCATTAACATCAACCTGAAATCAAAACTGATCTCTTTATACTTTTTTAGTTTGTGTCCCTCATCATATTTAGCACAATTCATCAAACATACTGTAGTATACTATGGGAAGAACATGGCTGGCACACTGTCCACTTCTGGGTCAGTAGAGGGAGCGCTCATAAAAGTGCCCTCTTGACCAATATTCATCAATTTTGTCAAAATCTCTGAATATTACTAACTGTCAGGGTGAGAATAACTTCTTTTAGTTCTCTGTGTTAAAATAAAAAAGTCTCCCTGAGTAAATACATTATAGAAATGTTCTAAAGAGAGACTTTGAAAATCATACAATAGTAGAAATGGCAATCAGCTTTGATGTATGATTTGAAGGCCAAGGATGAGTAATGCTTACTAGCTAAAATGAAATACATAGTTGTGTGATGTGGATGTAGTTGGTTGGCTCATCTGTCAGCCTACTGAGGTGTAGGGTTTCTGTCACATATTTATTATTGAATATTAACATGTACTAGACAGCATAGGTAATACTATACTATATCAATGTTTATATTACATCTCGCTGTTGTCGGAACAAAACCTTGTATCTACATTTTTGTCAATTTTCAGTTTTTGGTATAATTTGTAAATGCATGTCCTTTATACTGTGTGTAAATGTCATGAAGGATGGACCAAAATAAATGGTCAAAAAAGTCTGGTTCCATTGAAAGTAATGTATATTTTTTCCTTCTCCTGTAAAGTTACCATCTTAGAGATATGAGGTTTTGTTCCAACGGCAGCGATTTACATTACATTTATAAGAAGTTGTTGTCAACTCTAAACCACAGGCCAGCGGTCACCACCCCTCCTCCTGGTGAGCAACATTCCTGCATAGTTATCTTTAACCTGCATCTAACATTCGGGGGCCTTACCTAACACTAATAAATCTGATCCAGCCAATCAACATCTGAAGAAGCTGTTTACCTGGAGCGGGTGTGGCAGACTGGGGCTGGAACTAGACTCCACAGGAAGGTTGAGCTTCAGGACCAAGCTCTGTGACCTCTCCTGGAGGCCATTTGATTAGTGAGGCTGCCTAAAGATGAAAACAATTATAACTTTGGATCCAAACTGTTTATGCATTAAATATCAATTTTTAAATACTAAATAGAAGACTAATTTTGCTGGAGTAATATTTTACGAAGGGTACTGCATCTGCGCAGAAGAAGACCCAGACTCTGACATTTTCTCTTCAGGAAAGCTCTTTATTGAACCAGCAGGCAGAGAGGAGAAACATACCATGAGGGAAATGAGGGAAATGAGGGATAGGTCACATAACATGACATAACACGAGGCTAAAGACACTTCCAACACACTAACAGCTTAAAAGGACACAATTTACCACAACCAAAACATGTACATCCTACCAACAACACCAAACCCATTAAATTTAACTGAATAAAGGGTGCAGAGGAGTGCATGGCATTAAGTTCAGTGGTGGCACCACAGTTTCTGTGCTCTCAAGTCATGATGTTGTGGACTTTGTATATTACTGTTCAGTATAAACCAATGATATTAGCTATTTCTAACCTTTCATTGATTCAAAAACATTCTTGGTTTCCATTGAATGTTCATTTCTAATTTGCTTTAAAATTAAAAATTAAAAGCTTCACTCTTTTAACCCCTTAAAAACCCCAGGCTTATTGTGTACTAAGACTCATTATTCAGTGACTACAGGGACTCTAACACAAACTGGATGAGCTATTCTTAGGCTATAGAGGTGTAATAAAGCTTTGGGCCCTGGCCTTTTTAAGAGGTTAAATTGTATCATTAATAGCCAACTTTACTCACAACATGTACGAAACAACCCCCTGTTGTGGTTAGCACAAGTGCACAACATGAACATAGTCATGAATACTAATTCCAAGAAATATGTTCTGACATTAAAAGTGTCTGATGTAGCTAAGATGTTCAGTTTTCATTTGCTTCTAACTGAGTTATCCTTATACATGGTATGGCTGGGATGTACAGCAGAAACTGAAAACTGTGCCAGACCAACCCTGTTCTACCATAATGACTTCTGCCCACCCCTAAAATGTAAAAGATTTTTGATTATGTCACTGTGCTTCAGCAGGTCAGGAAGCATATTATATTTATCAACAATATCATCTTTCACCTCCCATTCAACCCCCATCTCCAAGAAAAATGCTCAGCCAGCTCAGAGACTTTCCCAGGCACAGTATGGGAGGAAAATTCTTCTCTGATTCATGCAGACTTTATCAAACACACTGCTCCCCCATTAAATTATAAGACAAAGTTGAGACTGCAGTTGAACTCTCAGTTTGCTGTTGGTAGAGATGGAAATGAGTTGGCGAAACAGTCAGGATATCCTCACGTTAACTGTGTCTTGGTGTCCGATGCCCTAAAAGGGACTGTACTGTTTGTTCAAAGAGTGCAACATAGTAATATGAAATAACGCCATAAGTGACAAAGAGCCTGCTGTGCACTGGTTAGACATCTGACTTAAGCATGGTATGTATTTTATAGATTCTCTGGCTCATATCTCATGGTAGATCTATATTCCCCTCAATTCTGGGCTTCATGTGTGATCTTCATAAAACAAAGAACAAACAAGGTCTCAAAGGTTCTCATTAGGGCCAGACCACAAGGGGCACGATGACTGCTGGAATACCCACTGGGTTTCAAACTGATTTCACATTTATACTGATCTGCAAACAACCTAAAAACCTCACTTAATAATAATAATAATGCCAAAAAGCATTCTTTGGAACAATGCCACAGATCTTCCTTTTCAGTTGAGCATTGTTTACAGAACCATTTGTAGATTAAATGAGATGTATGACCAGGGCTGCCTAGAGAGGGGCCCAAAGTCCAAAGTTGGCCCAAAAGGACATTTCATTTGATCCTCCGGAATCTTACCCGAACCCTACCCCCTCACCCAACGAGAGGATAACTAATATATTTTTATGCCATATATATCTTATTCAATTCCTAATTCCTATTTACAATGATATTTTTTATGCATTTTGGCAACAAAATATGTCACTGGTGCACATTCCAGGTAGGGAATTTTTTTTTTTTTTGGGGGGTGGGCGGGTGGGGGGTGGGGAGGTAAAGTGGTTATCAAAAAACACACAAAAAAGACACCAATTACTATTTAGTTGTCAAATACAGCTTAACAATTAAACTGTAATTATATATATATATATAATATTTATAATTATTAATCTGTCCTAGATGCACTTTCAACACGTCTTTACAGTATTAATTTTTTTTTATTGTTGTTTATTGTTGAGTTATTAATAGCACTTCCTTTTGTCTTAATTGTCATTTTATCAAATGCCACTGTAATAGGTAACAAAACTGAATCTCTATACTGAATACGTATAACATTATTATTCCTGTTGTTTATATAATTTGTTTTGTGCTTTAATATTGAGACATAAAGCATAAAATACCAGTATGATAAGTGTATTTGAAGACATACTTTGTTTACACAGCTTTATATTTTAATTGCTATTTATAGGCTTTAGGCCCCGCACATTGGTCCCTCTCAATCGTCAGACCAAACGTGAACCCCTGTGTAATTTAAAGTAATAAAATCATTTTTTTAAAACTTGATTTAAAACATACCTACCTTCTTTATTTCTATATTATTTCTACAAACATTGTACCTTGGCCTCCTAAAAACAATAGGTTTGAGGGTTTGAGCTCCTTTGTTTCATACTAAGTAAAGGTTTCTCCTTTAATCATGTGCCTGAGCCTGGAACTATTAGAACCTTTATTTTAGGAGTATATAACCTGTAACAGGATTTTGTTCCTCAAAACTCACTTCATAACTGTCTTATAAACTGTCTTATAAACAGTCACAGCAATCACAAACCAGCATGAGTCCCCTGTAGATAATATACACTTACTTTCTGCTTCTGCATGGAAGGCCCAGCTTTGCTCCTCATTATAATGAATGGAGTGTTTTGTGGGGGTGCAGAACACAGCACACACCAAAACACACACATGTTTTCATTTAATTACACAATCCCTGCTAATTGTAGACCCTCCCCAGCCATACAGACTTCATGGACTTCGATGTCAGCAAAAAATGAGTACATTCTTGTGATGATTAAAGCTACAGCAAAACAACAGAGGAAACTGGGGACAAAATTATACTAGCTGATCAATTAATATTGCTATTAATACTAGAGTAGATACTGGGCTTACGAGGTTAGCATAAGCCAGTAAGGACACGGTCTCTCTCTCTCTCTCTCTCTCTCTCTCTCTCTCTCACACACACACACACACACACACACAACACACTCTCTCTCTCTATTTCTTGTTACCCGCCCCCATAATCAAATTAGGCTTATCCAGGCACAGGGAGGATGCTGGTTGCGCACGGACACACAGTGGACTACACCCTCCCACTACCACATTGTTTTCCTAGTGAGCTGTGGCTATGGCTGGCTGGGAAGAGGATGTTGTGGGTGGTTTCCGAGCGCACAGCCCTTCTACGGTGAATATTTCACTAACTTTAGATCATGCCAGTAAAAGTGACTGGTCTGTATGTAATTGTACTTTTTCCCCATCAGGCTGTTCCATGACACAGAAGTTTTTGGATCACTCACACCTTGCAAAAAGCCTTTTTTAACCCCTTAAATAGCCAGGACTCACCGGCAGGCCCAAAGTTTTATTACACACTTCTATAACCTAAGAATAGGTTATAGCCAGCCAGTTTGCATCGATGTCTCTGTAGTTACTGACTAATAAATCTTAGCATGTAACAAACAGATTTTAAGGGGTTAAGCTGCCCTTTCAACTGACAGTTCATGTAGTCTACTCATTTCTATATAGTGTATTCAGAGTAGCCTAACTCTGAAAGGTGGAACTGAACACATCATTTTAAACCCAGTGCATTATATTTACTCCTGCACTGCTCATTTATATCCATCTGGACTTAAATGACCACTGTAGGAGCTTCTGTATGTGATAATTCAACACTGGGGATTTTATGGTGTAACATTGCAATAGCATGCATCAGCACCATTCAGCAGGCATATTACCTACATTACAGAGTTGACTTTAAAGCAGTCCTGTGTCTATAATCATTATCTTCTGGCAGTTATATAATTCCTGTGCTATGCAAACCTTATTCAGGAGCCACCAGGCTAAGTCTGAGGGGATGCTATAATTAGACAGATAGTCTTAAAGCCAGCTGCTACTGAAGAACCAACTCTGTCCCTGTCTGAAATGTTACATAACTCCTGCAACAAGCTTTTTTGGGTAAGTTTGTATAGCTTTGTATACACATGCTTAAATCTTACAGTCTGCTTGGCCCTTGCAGTCAGGTAAGAAACCATTCTACCATCTGCAGGACTTTGTAAGCTGAAGACATCAGAAGCAACTGAAGCTATTTGTGGAAAAAAACAAACAAACAAACTGTAGGCTAACGTACACGTACACAATTCTGTCTGAAGTCTGAAGGCGCCATCTAGCGAGCACCCCGGTTTATTTTATCGGAGCTGCAAATGTCACTGTAATCACTGTCACTGTGTTTTTTTTTTTATGAAACACACATGGTTACTTTATTTAATTAGTTTTTGCTTATTTCACGCATATTAATTTTGAAACGTATAAGACAAAATATCGAGCTCTAACTCAACCACTGCTGCCTTTTACTGTTTAAAGGGTCATGATGGCTTAAACCTATTGGTCACCGGATTGAGGTAATAGCTAATTTACTAACTTTAGCTTTTAGCTTGTTGTTTCTGTCATTTCTGTCTGTTGAATAATCCAGTCTCTCGATGGTTTTTTTCCATTTTGGGTGGCGTGTAACGTCCACTTCTATGGCAAAGACGACGTGAAAGGCAGGACGCTGACTGGGAACAGGCAGACACTTTACCGCGGATCTGTAAACACTGAGCACAGGTCTTAGCAGACTTACTCGGGTCGATGGAGATCAGTTGGTGTGTACAGTCGCCTGTTCTGCGGTTACACAGCACGTGTCGTGAACAAGCTTTCTGACAGACTTCGCAAAACAACATCGACAGCGACGAGCCTCTGCTGAATCAGAAAACGGGAGCTTTTATATGTAACGGCACACTGATCGATATATTACAGCTGGTGTAATAGGTAAGGACAGACCCTGAGAGACGCTGGTTGGGGTGTCTGCTGTTTTGTTCTATGCATCAGATTTCTAACGTGCTGCAGTGTTATGTAAGAAGGTAGCGGTGTTTAACCACGTTTTCGGTCCAGCTAACGGCCAGTGCGTCTGTTAACGGAGAAATCGTGCAAAGGATGGACGACACACTTTCAGCTAACTGACGTGTCTGAAATGGGATATTCGACACGTTTTGTTACTCAGTTGTCACCTCACCCGCTAAGTAAGTTCCCAACCTGCTATGCCAGCCCGCAGTCCGGTTGTCTGCAGTCTGCGCAGCTCATGTCTTCGTGGTTATTTTTGTGGTTTGCTGGTTTGACTGCTTCGTTAGCTGTCGTTAGCTGCCTAGCTAACGACAGCTAGCTATCATTTAATTTCCCGCCACCTATGGTAAGCTGCTCCGCACTGCACAGCAATACCGCAACCTCCTCAGGTTACAACTAAACTTATAACTTCGTTAAGAAAAAGAATAAATGTATATAAATGAATAAATACATTTGAAAGACTATCCTGTTTGATATATTTCTTCAGGTAAAATGAAGAAAGTAATTTGTTGTTGTTTACACTTGCATAATACTCGACGTCGTATTTCAGTAACGTATTGTTAACTGACGTTTAAAATAACAAATGTTGAAAATGTATATTTTTACTTTGTTTAGTTGGTAAGTATGGTTATGTTGTCTAGCGCTACTGTGGCCCATTGGATATCCTGGAATCCACAGTGCCTGGGTGGAATAAACTTTTTTTTTTTTTTAATAAATGTCCAGGTTTTTGACCCAAAATGAAGTACATCCTGGTCACAGGTGGAGTCATATCTGGAATTGGTAAAGGCATCATTGCCAGCAGTGTGGGAACAATCCTTAAATCTTGTGGCCTCCACGTCACGGCAATCAAGATTGATCCTTACATTAATATTGATGCTGGCACCTTCTCTCCTTATGAGCATGGTGAGTGTTTGGACAAATACCCTACCTGACTGCTGGTGTTTTGAAGGGGTTAGTGGCCTTAGTGTCGTCCATACTGACGAAAGCATGATCTTACAGGTGAAGTATTTGTACTGGATGATGGTGGTGAAGTTGACTTGGATTTGGGGAACTATGAACGCTTTCTGGACATCCGACTAACCAAAGACAACAACCTGACTACTGGAAAAATCTATCAGTCTGTTATAACTAAGGAGAGGAGAGGAGATTATCTTGGCAAAACCGTGCAAGGTGAGTCTGTTTTGTAAATACGAGGTAATTTTAGGTCTGTGAAATTGAAGCTCTTGTCATCAGCTGGACTTCATTATTATTTTCTTCAAGTACCAGATGTTGGATGTTGAACTTAGATTTACAGTCTGAACACTTTAGAGCAGCTGTTTTTGCTTTCTGTCACATTTGTTTACATTTTCTTAACTTGTAATGACTTCAGTTTGAGTTTATTATCCCTGGTTGTGTTTCTCTACTGAAGGTCATTCAAACAGTGTTTCACACAGTATTTCACAGTACAGTTATGCCCGTGTAAGAAAAACAGATGTGAGCAGCAATTGTTGTAAAAACGCTGGTTTACTATAGTGCTTGATGTGTTTTTTACAGTGGTGCCACACATCACTGATGCCATTCAGGAATGGGTGATGCGTCAGGCAAAAGTCTCAGTGGATGATGATGGTGTTGAACCGCAAGTCTGTGTCATTGAGGTACTATTCAGCAGAATTTGTTAGATGTGTTTGTTAATATTGTAATGGTGTCTGTATTTTATCTTCAATATACCTTTGCTTATCACAGCTTGGGGGTACAGTTGGAGACATCGAGAGTATGCCCTTCATTGAAGCCTTCAGACAGTTTCAGTTCAAGGTGAAACGAGAAAACTTCTGTAACATCCATGTTAGCCTTGTTCCTCAGGTAAGACAGACAATAATCCCATAACCATTATCCACATTTGTCAGCTTATTCAGTGTTTACACTCATAGCATGTGAAGCTCTGATGTTTATAGTTGTGATAAAGGAGTCACCCTGAGTTTAGATTGATGATAAGGTATGATTATCTTGTCCTGATTATTTCCCACTGTGTTGTCAGCCCAGCACTACAGGAGAGCAGAAGACTAAACCCACGCAGAATAGTGTGCGTGAGCTTCGTGGGCTGGGCCTGTCTCCAGATCTGGTCAGTCAGATGGCCTTTCTTTCTCTGTTATCTCAGTGGGGTGATGAACCCCAATGTACAAATCCACCAACTCTTCTACCAAACCAAAACATGCATTCACGTATTTTGCAAACCAATAGGTTTTGTTATATTTTACATATTGTTTTTTTTTTTTAATGTAGAGGCCCCAGGGATTATTTTTATTTATTATTTACAATTTTACTCTAGATCAAAATGAGGGTTTTACAATTTATACAGTTTTTCCCCCTTTTTCTCAATTTTTTCTCTCTAGCCAGATTTGGCCATTCTGGTCATGGACTTATTTGTAGTTTGGATCTTGTGACTAATTCTAGAAAGTGTTATTGATTTTTTTTATTTTTTTTTTTTTTATTCCATGATCTAACAAGTTGGTTGCTATCACTGAGCTCACCAGTGGCTTCTTGCTTCTCATATATTAGAAATGGTTTATTTTGACACATCTAATATTTTGGCTGATCTCTGATTGATTTGTTGCAACCACTGCAACTGGCTTTAACACTTCTTTGATCCTCGTATTGGCTCTATGTGCAAATCCCTTTAGAATCAATGCAAGACCTTCTATCATCCCTGTGCATGAACTCACAATATAAATGTGGAAACCACTGAATTAAAGCTAACATCCTGTATTTTAAATTCATGGTCTTTTTTTTTCTTTCTTCGTTATAAAACATGCTAAAAGCAGGGATGTCCAGTCTTACACAACAAAGGGCTGCAGGTTTTCATTCCAAATATGTAGAGTACACTTGATTCAACTTGCTTAATCAATCAGTTAGCCTTCAAAGAACTGGTCATATATACTCTTTGTTGAAATTAAAACCTTCAGCCACACCATCCTTTTGTGTATAAGACTGGACACAGCTGTCCTAGAGTATGGAGCCAAACAAAAATGAACTGCACTGTATTTTTGACCTGGGCTCCCCAATGTTCTTTGAAAAGCCATTCGATTTTTCTTCTTTTCATTTAGATTGTTTGTCGTTGTTCCACACCTCTGGACACTGCAGTGAAAGAGAAGATCTCCATGTTTTGTCATGTGGAGCCAGAGCAGGTATCTAAACGTGGAGTATTATTGAGCTATAATAGGAAAGTGAGGTAGAAGTTGCTGACTTGTGCTGATTGGAGATCAGTTTGTATGTTTCTATTGTAATCTTAACGGTGAATGAGGCTACCTATGAGAAGCTGGACCTAGAACATTAAATAGTCTACAAACAACTGAGGGAAAGTACCTTGTTCATATCCTGTACTTTCTCTCCTTTTTAGGTGATCTGCATACATGATGTGTCCTCAATCTATAGAGTTCCATTGCTCTTGGAGGATCAGGGCATGGTGGAATACTTTTGCAGAAGATTGGACCTACCCATTGAGATGAGGCCCCGTAGAATGCTCACCAAGTGGAAAGAAATGTCAGATAGGTGAGAATTAATCAGTATTAAAATATTAAAGAGAATTAAAGTATTAAAAGAGTATGTTGTCACTGTGGGAAGAACAATTTGCCATGTACTGTGACTGATATGTTTTTGACAGATCTGACAGGCTTTTGGAGCACACTTCGATTGCATTGGTAGGAAAGTACACCAAGTTTTCAGACTCCTATGCCTCAGTCATTAAAGCTCTAGAACACTCAGCCCTTGCAATCAACCACAAGCTAGAGGTCAAAGTAAGGAGTTTTCTTGATTAATGACTTCATGATGTTAAAATAATATATAATAATAATATATTTTCTTTTATCATGAATATGTTTTTGGATCAGTCTGGCTACCCTGTGTGCAAATGAGAATACTTACATGTTTTTTGTTCATTGAATTACCTTTTTGGTTGTTGTACTTGTTTCAGTACATAGACTCTGCAGACCTGGAGCAGAGCACACAACAGGAAGAGCCAGTGAAATACCATGAAGCCTGGCAGAAACTCTGCAGCGCTGAGTGAGTGACTTAGCACACGGTCTCCCAATGCACAGCTAGACTTCCATAACCAGCATTAGGTTCTGTAAAGTATTTAGAGCACACTGTAACAGTTTCATGTATTAATTTCGGTTAGTACACTGAGTAGTTGGAAAAGTACTGAAGTAAGAGTAAGAATGGAGAAGAAATTATTTATATAATACCACACAGATTTTTAAATTGTGCACTTAGAATGATGTAATTTAATGTAGTTCAGCATTTGTTTTCACTGTGATACACGTATAGTGTGTTAGTATCTCCAATGTATCTCCAGTGTATTAACTGTAATATGTCATGTTCTACAATTGAATCATCTAGGTCTAACTGTAAATATGTTTACCTGTCTAAATATGTGAATTTCTTTTTTGACTGTTTATGTTTTCAGCGGTGTTTTGGTACCTGGAGGCTTTGGTGTACGGGGCACTGAGGGAAAAATTCAGGCTATTAATTGGGCAAGGAAGCAGAAAAAGCCCTTTTTAGGTAAAAGAGTGTTAAGATCCATAGGATATTAAGAGTATAGCCATAGGAATTTATGAACAACAACAGGATACATCTCTGTTGTTCTGATTCTTCTGTATTTATGCTGACTATTTAGTCAAAATATTGTTGTGGGCTGCCTTTGGTTGCCCTATAATTAGCAACATATAATCCAAGATAAACTAAAGTGTTGTGGTTTGCAGGTGTTTGTCTGGGCATGCAGCTCGCTGTTTGTGAATTTGCACGCAACATGTTTGGCTGGCAAGGTAACGCAACTAAGAAGCTCCTCATTAGTATGTTGAATGAAAAATCAGTTGTATTGCTCATGTTAATATTGTCTCATTGCTCAGATGCCAACTCTACTGAGTTTGATCCTGAAACAAAGCACCCTGTAGTAAGTATCATTCTGTTTATATATATATTAATAGATGAAATATATATTGAATTGCACCCTTACAAGTACTGTTAAAACTTAGACAATACTACCACAAGAGCACTTGGTATCAGTGTTACAGATATGGGCTGTAGTAATCCTTTTATCTGTTAATGCAGGTGATTGACATGCCAGAACATAATCCAGGACAAATGGGTGGCACTATGAGGTTAGGGAAAAGACGAACCATCTTCAAAAGCAACTCAAGCATTCTCAGTGAGTTATTGTTTTTGAGGACCAAAACAGAAACATAATGCATTACACTTACTTCTAATTGCTTTATGCAGAGTAGTGGTGTCGTGATGGGTGTTGGGATGAGGTTATTAAAGTAATGATTGTACTGCAATGGAATTTTTTGTTTTGTTTTGTACTATAGGGAAATTGTATGGTGATGCTGATCATGTTGATGAAAGGCACAGGCACCGCTTTGAGGTAAATATATATATATATATATATATATATATATATATATATATATATATAATATCAGTTGTATGTTTGTGGAATATTACAAAGGCTCTTAACTGCATACATTTGTATTTTTTCAAGGTGAATCCTGAACTGAAACACCACTTTGAAAAAAAAGGACTTCATTTTGTTGGCCAGGACACAGAGGGCCAGCGAATGGAAGTTATTGAACTTGAAGGTTGGTAAAGGTGCAGTAATTTACTACCAATACCTGTGAGAGATCCCAGAATAGGTTAATTTAATGTACTTTTTGTTTTGGCAGATCATGCATATTTTGTTGGAGTGCAGTACCATCCAGAGTTCACCTCTCGACCCATAAAGCCTTCACCCCCCTATTTTGGGCTGCTTCTAGCAGCTGCAGGAAAACTTCAGAGCTACCTGCTCAAAGGATGCAGACTTTCTCCACGGTAATTATGAGTGTTTAACCCCCTGGGTTGTTATATTTTAATTGATTAAGTGTTTATTGATGGCGGCATGGTGGCGTGGTGGGTAGTGCCGTCAGCTCACAGCAAGAACGGCCTGGGTTTAATTCCCTGGCTTGGCGGCCAGAGTCCTTTCTGTGTGCCGTTTGCATGTTCTCCCTGTGTCTCCGTTGGTTTCGTCCCACAGTCCAAAGACATGCAGTCTGGTGAATTGGACATGGTAAATTGCCCCTAGATGTGAATGTGTATGTCTGTCTGCCCTTCAATGGACTGGCAACCTGTCCCTGCCTTCTGCCTGATGACAGCTGGGATAGGCTCCTGCGACCCTGAAGAGAAGCGGTTTAGAATATGTGTGTTTATTAAGCTGATAAATGCCCCTAATTCTTTTAATTCCTTTGAATTCTGCCTTTATAATATGTTTTGTCACCTGTGGATATAGATCTCTTTAATACGTTTTTTTTTTAGTGAGTTGCTGTTTAAACTGTGTTTTAAAAGATTGTTTTTTTTTTCCCTTCTCAGGGACACATACAGTGACCGCAGTGGCAGTAGCTCTCCAGACTCTGAACTCTCTGAACTCAAATTCCCATCAGTTTCATAGAAGGGATGTGGCCACTCTGTGTAGGCATGCACAAAAAGGAAAAACAGAAAATGGGCAGAAAAGCGCAAAGAAGTATTATTATTTTTTTAGCTGCTCTTGTTGAGGACAGAACATCATTTGATGTGATCTTCCCTGAAAGCTACTTCAGCTGAATTGTAGTGTTTCAGACTGTGCTGCAGAGGGCTTTGTGTTGGAGCTGAAGGGGAAGGACCAGAACTGTTGCCTTTTAAAAAGATTTTAAACAATCCCTACAACTGTTGAACTTAAATTAACTATTTATATGATTATTTATAGTGTTGAAATGGAAATAAATATTTAATTAAGAAATGTATGTAATATAAATGTGTGTAGAAGTAAATTGAGAATCTGTGGGTGAATACCATAAATATGAGCACAGCCAATAGACCTTCTTATTATGTCTTTAAAAAGAGTTTAGTTTGTTTAGTTTGAACATTTAAAATGTTTCTGTTGCCGTAATAAATTGGAAGTGTTGAGAAAAGTACTGGTGGAATGTTTCACCAATTATTTATTTGTTGTGTTATAATTTTACCAGATGTAACTATAAATAACGAGCATATCTTCATCTTTCAACCTGTGCTTTCTGACAGTATCAACATCTGCAATAACCTTAAATGGTGCATGGTGAAAACTTGCTGGCTGTGATCTAGACTCTGCATTCTTCAAAATGTAGATGTCTTAGTTATGCAAAGTAAATAAAAAAAACATCTAAAAATGCTGAATTGGAAAAAAGTGGATTGAACAATGAACGATAAATTATTTATCATGAAGATATGCCCTTTATGTACCTTGTTTCTATCGGTACAACTTTGTTGTTAGATTTTGTGTTGTGAAATAAAGCTATAAAATACGTTATTTACTGTCTAATTGTTTTATATACAATATTTCTATCGATATAACCAAAATACCTCTTCGTTGAAGAGATTGGAGTCGGTATGCTCTTCACCCCTTAACTAGAGACTTTTAAGTTGTAAACGGACATTTCCGTTGTGGACGGGTTCTGAGATCCTGCCGCTGTCTTCGCCAGCGTTAGCGAATGGAGGGGTTATAAATTACCTGGAACAGCAACATTTTGCGTTTGACCTTATCTGTTTACCCGTAAGATGAGGAAATAACACAGTCAGGTGAAGTATTTGTTTATGCTCTATATTTTAGTTTTAAAAATTTTCGCGCTGTATCGTTTTGTACAACCTTAGCTTTAGCTCTTAGCCAACACTGAATAGACCAAAATAGCTTCGCTAGCTAGCCGATATAATGTAGCATAAATGCAAACAACTGTTGGATTTAAACCAGTAAATTGCGTGCAAAAATTGGTATATATGGGGCATAAATTATACATAACGGTACATATGAAATGATCATAAACATTAACAGACGTTAGTCAGCTGTTCCCCTTAGCGGTACTTTAGCTAGCGCTGTACGTTCACGTTTATAGCCGCACATTACTGGTCTGTAAATAATGTTAGAGAGCCGATGGGATGAAAGATATCCGGGTGGATTACTGAATTTTAAAAGTTTCAGTCAGTAAAACTGTTTCCAGTTTCTTCCTGCTCACAAGCGGTGCTTAGCTGGCTAATGTTCTTTAGCTAGCTAACTACATGTCAGCTGGCATCAGCCTACTGATGTTTTGACAAATCGACTTAGCTAAGCTAGCTAGCTGCTGTTGTCTAGCCAGTTGCTCAAGCTGACTAGAGTTTAGTTAATAGCTTTAGGGAGCTATTGGTGGTATTGATTCCTTTACCACAATGACAGCTGTACGGTATGCTTTCTAACAAATGGTAGGGAACATTACATCTTTGTCTGTGTTTTTTTTTTTTTTTTTTTTTTACCTGTTCAGTGAGTCAGTACATAGGACAGCACTATGAAGTGTAACGTTAGTCACATTTCCTATCCAGATGGCTAGTCAGCTGTCTAAAAATACATTTTCAGTGTGTGATGGTTAATACACTTGGGTGTCAATCCAGTTTGTCAGTTAGATCATTATGCATTCTATCTATCTACATAAATGTTTTATTATTTTTTTTAACAAGCAGTTGAACACACGTGACTACAGCCTTACAGGAGGCTCATGACAGCTCTCTGTTGCTTGGCATGAACCAGTATCAACAGCAGACCAGCAGATCCAACCTGTACACTGGTGCCAAAGCTGAGGCCTCTTCAACCCCCCCCCTCACCACCAGCATGGCAAACAGCACTGCTGTCCCGGGAAAGGTTTTGGGCACACCTGGGCCTGCTGGCAGACTGAGTCCAGAGGGAACACAAGTGAGGCTCTCTTTTTTCCATTTTCATAGTGTATGAAAACATCAGTGCTGATACATATCAGAGCAGCTCAAAAGCTGTTGTTTTCTTCTGTATACCACTATAATGCACCTAGTCTTTCACTGGGAATATAGTCATCAGTGTATCCTGCTCTGTATCGTCCTGCTTGACCATTGCCTTTTAGCTAACTGTAAGCCCATTTTCAAAAAAGGTGGGGCACTGTGCAAAAACAAAAACATAAATTGCAGCTATGGGCAAATATTTAAAACCCTGTATTTAATTGAAATAGTACAGACAACATATCAAGTGTTGAAACTGAGAATTTTGATTGTTTTTTTCAAAAGAATTTATGCCCATTATGAAACTGATGGCAGCATAGTTTGCTCCAAACTGTATATGTCAATTAAAATTAATGATGACTTCACAGATGTGAAGGTCACCCATGTCATGTGCACTAAATGCACCCCCATACCATCAGAGATGCTGGCTTTGAATTTTGTGCTGACACAAGCTAGATGATCATTCTCCTCTTTAGCCTGGAGTATGCAGCTTCCATGATTTCCAAAAAGAATGTCATATGTTGATTTGTTGGACCACAGGACACTTTTCCACTTTGAAGGTGGTGGCGTTTCTGGCTCTTTTTTATATATGGTTTCTTCTTTGTGTGGTAGAGTTGAACTTGCACTAGCAATGAACTGTGTTCAAAGACACAAAACTGTGTTTTTTGGAAGTGTACACTACAGGCCTGAAGATCATGGCGAGCCAATATGGGTTTTTATCGGTAGAGATTTCCCCGGATTGCCTGAATCTTATATTATGATATTATGGACCGTAGATGACGAAATTGCAGTGCAGTCTTTTACAGAGTGGTGAACCCCTCCCTCTTTATTCTGAAAGACTCAGCATCTCTGGGATGCTCTGTTTATACCAAATTATGTTACTGATCTGTTTTCAGTTAACCTAATTAGTTATAAGATGTTTTTCATAACATTACAGAACTTCACCAGTCTTTTGTTGCCCCTGTCCCAACTTTTTAAAAACGTGTTGCTGGCATCAAATACAAAATGGGCATACATAAAAAAAAGACTTCAGTTTCAGCATTTACTATACTTTGCATTTTCAATTAAGTGCACATTTCAAATAATTTGTACAGAATTGCGTTCTGTTTTTCTTTACATTTTGCACAGCATCCCAGCATTTTCATTCACAACATCCCAGCATAAATCAGCATGCATGGCTTATCTGTTTGAGCCACATATTTAATTGCAATATGATTTTATCTCATATAGGTGCTCAGTAAGAAGAAACTGCAAGACCTTGTAAGGGAGATTGACCCCAACGAGCAGCTTGATGAGGATGTTGAGGAGGTACTTAATTGTGCTTTACTTCAGCATATTATTTTTTTATCCAAAATATTTAATCTTTAATATACTGTGTGAATTAGAAGGAAAGGCATATAAGGAGTGTGTATGTCAAAATGAATTGCTTACAGTAAAGTAGTTGAGTATTTTTTAGCTGTATTTAATGAAGTATACAATGTTCCTGCCACTTTTACATAGCTTGATGCTAATTCAGGGCATAAATTTGTTTCTGTCTTAATCAGAATTTTGGACTCATTACAGAAGACTATGATACATGCTGGCTACATGAAAGTTTGAGAATTATTTCTTATATAATTCTTCTAGAATTTGTTGGGTGAAAAAGTTTGAAAAATAAAATTCCAAAATACAGATAATTATGGAACATAGAACGTTCTATCAGGTCTCTCTAAATGTTAAAACAAGTGTAGTAAAATATACTAGTTTGGCTTTGGATTTATACTGTGCCTTTTTTTTTTGTACAGTATCAAATGTTATTGATTAAGGTGTAACAGAACCTCTAAATCTAAGATGTGAGGGAGAGAATTCTATGGAAAAATACTTTCTACAGGTACTGTACAATAATGTCTGGAGTTTAATGCTAAAATAAATTGAATACATAATATGTTAGTCATGTTTTCCAATGAAGACATACGAGGTTTATTATAATTGATTGAACTGTTAGAAAACTACTCACAAATCCATTGATGCAAAGAAAGTGACAATTGATCATTGCTTCAGCATATCCAACAATGAACAGTCTTTTGCATTTTTATATTGTACCATCTGCATTTTACGGGCAATCTCTTTTATTTCCAGCTAGTCTTAATAGCAGGAATATCTGGTGCATGTGTTTAACACACATTCCAAGTCCTTTGTTTGTTCTCTTAGATGTTGCTGCAGGTTGCTGATGACTTCATAGAAAGTGTGGTGACCGCTGCCTGCCAGCTCGCCCGGCACAGGAAGTCTAACACCTTGGAAGTAAAGGACGTCCAGTTGCACCTTGGTGAGTGCCTTTTTCAACTATCGCTCATTTATTGTTGTGACTGTTGATGTCAGCTTCTAGTTTTTTTGTTTGGTTTTGTGTATAAAGAGTCCTCCAAATAAACAATGCTGAGTGGTCTAATTATTATTCTGTCTCTCAGTACTGCTAGTGTGTGTATCCTAAGTAATTTTATATTATATATGATCCATATATTATTTTGAGATCACTGCTGTTGGCTCTTTAATGTGTTTTTTTGTGACCCGTTTCTGACTGTGTGAAGTTTACGCATTTAAAGATTTGCTTTTAGTGCTTCACTGTGTTACTATGTTGATTCCACAGAACGCCAGTGGAACATGTGGATCCCTGGCTTTGGATCAGATGAAATCCGACCATACAAGAAGGCGTGTACCACAGAAGCGCACAAACAGGTCAGCCTTAATGTTCTTAGATTAATACAGAACACAGACCTATATTGAAGAGAAAATTGTCAAGTTTTGCTCAATAACTGTCTTTTGTTCTTCCAGCGAATGGCACTGATCCGTAAGACGACCAAAAAGTAGCAGGATTGAGAAGACCAAGAAATTTTTCACTCGTTTTTGCTTTTTTGGTTTATGGGAAGAACATGTGACCTTTTGAAAGTTTTGCAGTTGATGGGCAGCAGGCCTCCATATCGAACTGATAGAGGCACATTTGTCAGACAAGTGCTTCTATATGTTTTTTTTTTCTTTTCTTTTTTAACTTTTGCTTTGATGCTGTTATTTGGCTGTTATTAGTATGCTTTGTGCTTGCTGTGATTAATGTAGGCTTTGCTATTTTATGCCTAAATGCTGCAATTAAATATCTTAAATTTTGCATAAAATACATGAAGATCAGATCGGATCACTCACTGTGGGCATTTACTTTTTACAGCAGCCGCTTTGAAAATATGTATAAATTATAAATATAGTTGCATATTTATCAAGTACAGCCTTTTATTTGTTCCTTTAGAATCTGTTGGTTTGATCATTTCTTGGGAGAATTTTGAAACAGATTAATTTGTGATCTATGGTGTAAATATCCTGTAGTGGTGAATAGTACTGGGCGTGCTGTGACACTTGCCCTTGTTATCTAATAAATACGCATAGTCCCACTTTTCCACAGGTCATGATTTTGACAGGAAATGTGGTTAGCTTAGTCATTTTATGTGGCACAAAACACTAAGGATTGTGCAGTCAACATTTTGTCAGGTTCCTTCAAGTATACTTTATCTGCAACATCTTTGAATTTTGAAATTAATTTTTCACTGTTACTCTCTCCATGTTGGACTGTTTGCATCTATATTTAAGGTAATAAATATAGAATTTATTCAGCTGTAATTGAATTGTGAATGCGGAATAATTTTCCATGAATCCAACATGGTGGTTCTGTTTCAGCAAAATAAATATTCAGCAAGACACTGAAACTAAGTTACTGTATGACATCATCTGGCTGGAGGCAAGTTTACAATGTTTGGCAATGTTAGTTTTGTCCTTAAATGTGATTAATGCCTGACTAGTTTTGGTAGATCACTTGAGGTTAGCATGAGACAAGCATTTCTTTCTTTTACCAGTCTTTAGTTCCAAAAGAATGATATGCTTTATTATTATTATTATTATTATTATTATTATGTCTTGCAGGTGCAAACTTGTCTTCTGGTAAACTCAACTGGTGGGCAAGTCTTAATGATATCTAAATTGCAGCAATGCTTTATTCATATATATATATATATATATATATATATATATATATATATATATATATATATATATATATATATATATATATATATATATATATATATATATATAGGTAAGAGAAAGGGTTTCCACAGTAGACACGCTGTTGAGCTCATCACATGACTGATTTTATAGGTCCCCTTTTCAGTTCTATGTGTTATGAAGCGGTTCTGAGGCTTTCCTGTGGGGCTGTTTTATATGGTTCATTGAGGACTTTCACACGCAGAGTCCTTTTGTTAGTACTTGAGTAACATTGGTCATGTTCAGTTCCACCCATACTACTAAATGTTGTCCACACTCGAGATGTTTACTTGATAAAATTACCCAGCTGGCAAATATGGTCTCATTAACACGCAAAGATTACTATGTGTTACTGCAGTGTGTTTTGTAGTGCTTAGTTTTAATATAGGATGTAACTTCAGTACTGCAGTCCTAAGGTAGCCAGAATTACTGGAATATTGACATAAGCCTTACGTGATCACACCTGACCACATCACGTGGTCAAAAAAGGTCAATACTTTGGCTCTGCATTGAGGTTGGCGTGAAATGTAACCATTTTCATGGGGTTTATAGAAAATTCTTATGTGGTTTGGCTAAGTATTGTTCTTTATAAGATCTTGTGTTTTTCATGAATAAAAAGATTTGACTATCTAAATATTTACTGAGTATGATTAAACTACCTGAATATGCTGTATTGTTAATGAGTAACAAGCAAAATTAGCTGGAATGGAGGATCTTCATTGGTTAATGCGAAGCCCTTGTGTGCATAATTATGTCTGTTACCGTAAAAATATTTGGGCAGACCTACCTGAAAATGCATGAGGTGAATACACTTAAAGACATTTTGATCTAAAAGCTTATACTTGCATGTTGGTATATTTTTTTTGTAATGTAATTAGTGAAGTTAATGTACAGAGTTAGTGTACAAAATGTACTTCAAATGTTTTAGGTGCCCCCTAAAATGGGTTTCAGCAACATGTTTGTATTTTCAGGTCTGTTAGAAAAGCAAATCAGGTGGCTTCTCATGAAGAGTTTGATTTGTATAACATTTTTTGGGTCTCTGCGTTATTCTAAACGTGCTGTTTCAAAGTGTTGGTGTTTTCTCTATCGTTCTAAAATGAGGAAAACTGTAAAAATAAGGAAAATGACAATGTATCCAAACTTTTGACATACATGCAGTTCTGTGCAAAGGTCAGACTATCCTTCATTTATTTCCAGTCAAAATGGCAATTGAGTAGTTTAAGTATCATATATATATATATATATATATGATATATAATTTACTGCTGAAAGCCAAAAATATTAGATGCTCATTGTATTGTTTTATAAAGATTATTTTTACAGAGTATATACACCATCTGTTTATTGTTTATAGCCCAGATGGGTCGACTTTAAGTAGACAAAAAAAAGTTGTGAGTTCAGCATTTTCTATTATAAGGGTTTAACGTGACATTACCCATCTGTTTGACTGGAAAGAAGACAGTTACAGCTCTCATATGATACCCACCTTTTGCATGTACCTTATGTTATACGAAAGTTAGGAAGAATATGCCGAAGTGCATTTTGGAACCACCAGCGGTTCCAAGAGGCTAACCAACCATGCAAGACCAAAAAGACTACCAAAACTGCTCCCATCAGATAAGCAGAGCTTAAAGCTTACATCTTATATCAGGAGAAAATCAAGCTCCACTTTCACTTCAGATCTGAAAAAAGACACAAGAGTTTCTGTCCATCCTTCCGCTGTTGGAAGACAGCTCAACACTATGAGCCTGAAAGGATGTGTAGATGTCAAGAGGCTATTACTGAGAAAACAGACCAACATTTTTGAGGTTTATTATTGGAGGTACATTTTTTTGAAAAACTGAATGCAGGTCTCCTGAAAAGAATGGGAACTGCAAAAAGCAAAGAGTGAACACAGACATTTTGATAGACCTATTATGTTTAGTTGGTGAGGCTTCAGTGTGATGTAGTGTTAAATATGTTTTGTGCTTTTGTTCAAGACATTGAGAGATGATTAACTTGTACTTGATGGCCATTTCGACTGCAAATTAAATAAATAAAGAGTGGTCTCTGACTTTTACACAGTACTGTACATACATCAGCCTACATGTACAGAGTTTGGACACACCAACTCATAAAGAAGTTTTCTTCACTTTTACTTTTTTCCGCATTTTACAATACTGCATGTTGGAATTTTCTGGTTTAGTTCGAAATGTTTCTAGATCAGCAGGGAATTTCAGGCACAAGTCCCACCTTGCATGATGTTTTGAGTAGGTTGTACCAGAAGGTATCAAAAACAGCATGAAGAACCAAGGAACGCCAACAGGACAACTGTCCTTATTTCAAAATGAATTCATTAAAAGCAGTCATTGCATCTTTTTATTACTAATTAGTACCAGTGATTCACTACTACAGGACTTCACTACTACAGTTGGCGCTTTGATCCATTCTCAATCACTGCATCACTAAGCTGGCTGTTGACAGGTGTGCTTTTTGGAAACCCCCACTAACAAATCCAGCAATCAAAGTGAACATCAAGAGTGAATCAAAGTGAAAACCCTAGGCCACCAAAAGAAAGTACTATGGGTCTTCTTTTACTTTACCCTTGTTCAGGGTTTCCTCTGACCATGTGACACGAGAAGGGCACTGCTGACCCACACATCGCCACTTAATTTCGCCTCAGAAACCGCTCATAACTTCAGTAACAGTGTTCGGCCGCTGGCCCTGCGCTTTGGGATGATGCTGCTGACTAAACAGGGACTGAGTTCTTTCCACAGTCTCACTACTTTCCGCTCAGATCAGGCTCGGTGTGCGAGTCTCTTAAGGGGAGCTCCTCTAGCAGTCACAGCGCTTCCTCGGCGTGTTGGAGTCGTTGTTGTGCAGTTTGGTGGTGGTGGTCTTCTGGCTGTGTGGAACTGAGCTCTTCACTCCGTCCCAGCCCTCCCTCAGCTGCACCTCTCCCGCCTGCAGTCCCTGGTACACGCGGCTGCTCAGCAGCTCGAACGGGACCCGGATGTTGTGGCCTGTTTTGGCGGACGCCTCCACGTACGGGGCTCCGAGCTGCGCCGCCAGCCTTTCCGCCTCCTCGCGGCTGACCACGCGCTCCCCTGCCTCCTCGCGATCGGTCTTGTGGCCCACGAGCACGAAAAGTACGACATGAGGCCGCACGTGCTCGCACACCTCAGCGTGCCACTCCCGCACGCGCTCAAACGACGCGCGGTTCCCAACGTCAAAGACCAGCAGCGCGCCCACCGAGTTCCGGTAGTAGGAGCGGGTCACTGACCTGAGACACACACACACACACACACACACACACACACACACACACACACACACACAGAGAGAAAGTAGTGGATTTGTTAAATGATGCAAAGGGCATGGCTTTAGTTTTTCTTTTTGTTCCTGAAGTTTTACCAGAACAGTTATTAATCTTTACATGACCATTTTCCAACCTCTCTTGATTAACCAGTCCATCGCAGGGCAGTCAGACAGACACCTTCACTCACACGCACATCCAGGGGCAATTGAACATGTCCATCAAAGGAACAGTGACTTCAAAATTTGATTAGATTTTTTTGAAAAATGGACTCTTGCAGTTTAGTTTCCTTAGTAGGGAGTGACCAGTAGGTGTTTACATACTATGTTAATTGCTTTTTTTTTTTAAATGGAGAAAATGTAGTTTTCCATGATATGGACCTGATATGGAACTTTTTCTAGACTTTTGTGACTAAGAAAAACTAAGCAAAATTATCTGCCAATTTATTGAGAGGATTTCATAAAATAATAAAGAAAATAAAATAACTTAAGCAATAAAATACATAAATAAGCACTATAATAACATTTGGTGGTGGTTATATTTCAGAATATGTTATTTAAAAAGTAACAGAGTAGATCTGATTTGTACTTGCATGGGTCTCTTGGCTCATGGGGACCGTAAGTGACTGCCAACTTTGACTGGCACAAACGAATACACAAACACACACATACACAAACACACACACACACACACACACACTTAGGGGTTAATTGTCTAGAAATCTGTGCTCCGATTGACAATTTAAATTTTGTGGTCTGATCGGCTAACGCATTGGCTGATGATTGGTTAACTGGTAATTGTGCCCTGCATGTTTTAGTGTTTTCCTGCTCTAAACCCGCTCTACTCTCACTTGAACTCAGGAATCAGCTGAGTAGTTGGAGTGTGTTGGGAGCAGGGAAAACACTAAAATGTACAGGGCTGGGGATGCTCCTGGAACAAGATTGGGAACCACTGCACAGAATCCTACTATCTGATTGGCTAAGTATATTCTGTGATTTGGTTAGCTAATAGAAGCTGCAGTCTAATTGGCTAGTTGAATTCTGTGCTGTTGATCATTTGAATTCTGCAGTCTGATTGGCTAATGCAATCTAGGTAACACATTGGCTTACAAGAATCCAGTAACAGATATCCTGTCATTGTATTGTTATTTGGGTTTATTAATAATTAAGCCTTATCTAAAAAAATAAATAAAACAGTCAGAATCACTTCCTGCAAAATAACTCTTTTTTTCTAGGAGCAGTTTGCTGGTAGCACCTGCCAGCATTGTTTGCAAAACTCTGGCATGAGTTCCCTTAAATACATTTATGTATTCGTCACATACTCTTACAGTGGTTGGCATAGCACTTGGAGTCTAGTCTGAAGACTCTTATTGGTCTAGCAGTAGCATCTACATGGTAGACCTTTGAATGCTTTATTATATATATTTTTTATTTCGGGCAAAAGCTTCTGGTTTCCTTTCAGGTTATGTATAACTGAAAAGGGAAAACTGTGGAATATTACTCTGAAATATTACAATAATATTATATAAACATATACCCACAGTACTTACAACTATATTAGTCTACATTACTCAAGCATTGCTAATTATGTAATGAGTTGAATCAGAAGTGTTAAATGGGGTTGAATTCTGCAGTTCTGTGGACTTGAGGCTGACACCTTAGTACTGATATTAGAATTACACCCATGTTACATATCATATAACAGTGTATCAACTAAGAAGTATTAGCCTTACATGTATATTACCAAATGTATTGTAACATTAGAATGTATTAGACTACATATACTTACCTCACTTATAATCTCAAACTATATAAGAATGTATTATACTGACACTCTTAAAAACAGAGGTGCCACAATGGTTCTTTAAATGAATGCCATAAAAGAACAACTTTTCATTTCCTGAAGAACTTTAGAATTTGCAGCAGAAAAAGAGACCTACACATCATTTAAAAATTATAAAATAAAAATAGGATCTCTGGTCATTTGGGATAGTATTTGTGTTGTAGACATTGTGAGCCCTGGTTCACCACCTCTGTACAGAAGATCATTTGGCAGGTTTTGACTCGATTATTCATAAATGTTTAAAAGTCAGTGGAATTTTCCTTTTCAGTCTTTTCATTAGCAGCAGGCTTAGATAAAAGCTATTGCTTCCCATTTCCATTCTGCTTACATTCTTGCACCTGACAATATCACTGGCTCTGAGCCATTAGCAGGACAGAACATGCTTTTTAGGATGGCATCGTAAATGCACAGTACAGCTTCACCCAGTTGCACCCTTGAATTGTACACTTACAAGTAAATGTAGGTCTGATGTCAATCATTCATTTTCAGTATTCAGCCCATGTCAAGGAACATGCTTTCTCAAGAATCCAAGAAATTTGCTTGACAGTAGTGGACCTTTTCCTTTATGATACAGATCAGTGTGGGTGATGTTCTTAACTCATATCCCAGCACTAATTAGCTGATCTTTATGGTTTGAGTAGTGAGGTTCCCAGGCAGATCTTTGCTGAAAATTTCTCTTTTAGTGTGGATTAAACTTTGAGACAAAATCGGATTAATAGCTCTCACGTAGAAAATAAACTTTGATTAGTTCAGAAACTAATATCAATCCAGTTCAAAAGTATACTTCCTGGAAAAAAACTAACTTTATTCAGTTACATGATACAAACTGATGCTTAAATGTTACATCACAATTAGACAGTTTGGTAAGTTTTCAGTTGGAAAGTTTGCTAAATATTTCTATCTTGAATAGATGTTCATGTTGTGCTTCTAAAGGAAGAACATGAGGTTGAACTTTGGATCATTTGAATAGCTGCTAGCATGGGGTTATGCAAATGTGATCAGTTGTAGTTACTGTACTACTAGCATGCAGGTAAATATACAGCCTTTCCGCACTCATGATGTATGGACTGACCTTTAAAACCATTCCTTCCTCCACACCCATCTGAGAAACATCTCTGCTGCCTTCCTACTCTATAATAATATGGATATCCTAAATATCAGCCTGAAAACTGTGCAAACTGTACAAGTACAGCTTCTAAAGAGATAATATTTAGATAAACAAAAACAAAACCTTGAACAAACTGAATATTGGTCATCAGATATATGCTCAGTGTGCTGTACCTGAATCTTTCCTGGCCAGCTGTGTCCCAGAACTGCAGCTTGACCCTCACTCCGGGCTCCACTTCCAGGAAGTACACATAGAAGTCCACTCCGACAGTCTGGTTGATACACTCCAGAAACTCGTCCTCTGTGTAGCGTTTCAGCATGGATGACTTTCCCACTGTAGAGTCACCCAGCATGATGATGCGAAACTGGTACTGCCACAGCGTCAGGTCCATGACTGATGTTGGCCAGAACAGGCCTCAAAACAGCAGAGATATAAACTCAACACCTGCTTTCTCACCTCTCTCAGTGCCAGTTTACAAGACAGCAGTCATGAGGGTGTTCTAGTGCAAGCCTTTGTCCCACACGTCCTCAGTCATAACAGAAAAAGAACTAAATCCATAGTAGTTCTTATGTGTTCTTCAGAGCCTGCTCAGGTTTGTGCAACAGACTCAGCTGCACTGTCGAAGGGGTGGAACCTGTGTTGATCTGCTACTTCATCTTTGCCTGCTCATACTTGTTGCAGGGAGTGGTTTGAGAAAGCAGGGGAGTTTTTTTTTAAACCATGCCAGAGGGAAGGCCCAACCAATTTCATATCAGGACAAGCCCAGTATTTCCTGCTAAGACCAGCTCATTGCCTTTAGTGTGTCTCACAGACCATGCAAACATTTCAACCTACATGCTTAAAAAGGAAATTTCTTAAGGGTTCCTCAAGGGAATGTCTATAAATAGAACCATGCAGACTCAAAAAAATTTGAATGCTATGCTTCAGTATTTCCTTGAAAGGTAAGATAGTTTACCTGATAGAGAACATGTTATATATGCTTCTTTAAAGAACCTTTTAAAAATGATTGTATATTAGACAAAAAAAGCATTTTCATCCAGTCTGTTATTACCATTGTTAGTACTTTATAGCAGTGCTTCTCTAAAATAATCCCCAGGGCTCCCAAAGTCCACAGTTTTGATTCAACCTAACTAACAAAATTCAAAGGGGTAAAATGTGGACTGACTGGGGGCTCTGGGAACCCTTTTTGTACAGAACCCTTTTTGCTAGGAGTTTTGGGGTAAAAAAATCCCTCATACCATCTGTTGGCTGACCATTAACAGTCATAGCTCATTGCTTAACAGCTTGTAAGATGACTCAGGATCATCTCTTCTTCCAGAAATGCAATTTGCAGTAGTTAAGATACTTGCACAATGCTCATACCTCCCACATCTATTTGTGCTCAATTTAGTCAGTCCAAACAGGAGGTGAGTTCACTCCCTTAGGACGCAGACAGGAGGGGCGCATGATAAAATTAACTCTACAGCTTCAGTCTTGCATTGTTTTCTCCTGTTTACAGATTTTCAGCTATACAACAGAAACTGAAGTGCATGTTGTAGACTCACAGTTGCTCTTTGTTCGCTCTTATCCTCATAATCCTTTGATACACTCAAAGGCACAGGCACATTGTGCTGGCTTTTGTCAGTGTAATGTCTTACATGAGCCAGTAGGAGTGGAGGTAGGCGGCAGTAAAGCAGCGAAGCATTCATTGTTTACCCAGAGGGAGAAAGAAAGAGAAGTTCACTCACTCTCTGACAGTATTATGGCTAAAAGCGCAGAAAGATTTACAGTGGCTACTCACTCTCTTTTAAAATGTTCACCTTTTGTAACCTTATATCCATGAATCCCATACATGTGAAGAAATACAACAAATGTGACCTACTCCCTGCCCTTAAAATCCTGGATTTTGGAATCTTGGAAAAAAAAAGTTTGTTCATATAGCATTATACTCTTTTCAATATCAGGTTTGGAAGAAATATGAGCGAAGCCCATTTTGTTGGGATTTCAAACAAGTTTAAAAAAATGCTAATAAATAAATAAATACAACCTCCCTTAAATCAGAGCTGTAATTTTAACCATTCATAACATTGAAGTCCTGCAAGTTTAATTGCCCTCATCAAGTAACCAAGGAAAAATTCAGTTGTACACAAAAAGTTTCCCATCATGGGTAGCCTATTTAAAAGAAAGCAGCTTTCCAAAGTCCACCAAGAAAAAATGAGTGACAAATAAGGACAAGTTTTGGCTTGGTTAACACTGCCTACAAGGCCAAACTGAATCAACAAGCAGCGAGGAGACTGGGCAGGGGTTTCAGGACTTCTACAATGACGTTCAGGCTCGCATTACCCACAGTAAATACTAGGCATCATCCTGAGGAATTTCCCATTCTGGCCCCTGAGAGGTTGATGCAAAGAAAGTAGAAAAAAAATATATGTTCTGACATCTACTCTACTCTGCTCATACCCAAATCCATACCATTACTCTCCTGGACATAACCTTGAGTTTTAGTAATGCACTAGCTTTACAACAGCCACCAGGTGGAGACAGATATCTTCTCAAAAGGTATTCTGTGGAAATTCTCTTCTTGTTCTACAGTTTATTTCCCATAAAATGTACAGAGGTCAGTGGGGACTTCTCTCCCCACGTCTGAAATGTATCTACACTACACAACACTTTTCTATGCCAAATCTGTAGATACACACTGTATGACCAAAAGTATCCAGACACATCTTCAAATTAGAGTTAAATTAGAGTTAGGTACACCCACTGCTGACACAGTCATTCAATTGCACACACATCTCCACAGAATAGCATTGACAATAGCATGGGATGCTCTAGAACAGTCATACATGAGCCTAATATCACTATGTCTAATGCCAAGTATCAGTTAGAGGGGTATAAAGCCCCATAGCACTGGGCCGTAGTGCAATGGAACTGTATTCTCTGGAGTGAAGGAGCTTCATCTAAAACCTTTGGGATGAGCTGTAGTGATATTAGTGATACAGAACTAATCATCCAACATCATACCTGACCTCACTAATTAGTCCTCACAGCAATGTTGTTATATCTAGTGTAAAACCTTTCCAGGAGAGTAGTGGGTGTTACTGGGGCAAGCTCCCTATTAATACCCTTGATTTCAGAAGAGCAGTTGTGCAGTTGAGCAAGCATAAACAAAGTTCTGTACATGCAGTGGACTTCTGGGCTACTTCTGGTTCAGGAGTTGTTAGTATGATTTGATTTGTGAGGGGTTTTGTGGTTGCTCTACTGATTTATGAGGGGTTTTGTGGTTTCTGCAGCTACTACAGAGGTCCAGAGGTACAAGAGAGCTGTGCACTCCATGCACACTGGTGTACGTATGATCTTGTGATGTATCTGAGGAAAACATTCATTAAAAAAAAAACCAAAAAAAAAAAAACCAACAAGACTGTGATGGAATCTGCTTTCTATAAAAAGCTTTACAGCTTTATTTTACAACAATAAAAAGGAAATATGTATTTATAACATCATATTTATATTCCATATGCACACACACTCATATAAATACACAAAAAGTCAGTGGTCCACCAAATAATCACTTAACTCCAGATTCCTATCTTCATAAAAAACAGACTCATTTCAGTGTCAGTCATTAGTGGATAAAAGGCAGTAGTAAATATTTCACTCTTATAATCCATCTTATTCACTGTTGTGAATTAGCACTTGGTTTTAAATGTTCTTTGTACATACAGAGATGGTTTTGCATGCTGAATTCACATCTGAACAGACAAAATCAAGGATATGCATAGAAGTGCCTAAAACTGACTCATGCAAGTCCATTTAAGGAAAACGCATACAATTGTTCAATTAGCAGTGCATGAGGTTATTGGAGTTTGAGTGGAGATGACAGTGCATGGCACTGATTGTCTCCCTCTACGCCTCTGTCTCTCTTTAGGCATTCACAGTCCTAAATATTCTTGTCCTCCGTTTCAATATTTTTAACATGCTCTTGCCAACTTTGACCCACAACTCAGAAGTGCATAGCACCTATATTCTACAAGTGGCCATTCATATACATACTGGACAGGGGGAGGTAGTTTTTTTTATACAAACCTGCTTGTTCTTGTCTAGGCCAGCCTGCATGAAATAATTAGTCTGAGTGCAAGTCTAAATGCAACATATACAATCGTTGTGAATGGCCAAGCTTTATGTCTAGAATGAGCTCTATGTTGCATTGCTTTTCTTCTGTTGTTGTTGTGCATCAATTAGCTTGCTAACTAAAATAAAAAAGTGAAAATAAGTTGCATTTGCTGTCATCTATAACAGAATGTGTACTTGCTGCATAAAGCTCAATTTTAATGTTGCAAATCAAATTTTATAGGTTAAAAGTATTATTTTACAAGGTCTTAACCACCATTTTTCAGGTTAGAAAAAGAAATTTTGTAAGATTGCAATGATTTCTGTCAAACTTATTTATGTTGACCTGACCCATCACTCTTCACAGGGGTCATCTAACCCAGGGGTCTTCACCTCTGGTCCTGGAGGTATAGTTTGCTGATTTTTGCTCAAAACAGACCTAATTCAGCTCATCTGAAAATTGCCAGGTTTAGCAGATGTTTTTTGGAGCAGCAATTACCAGACTCTACTGAACCCCAGCCTCCAGGACTGGAGTTGAATACCTCTGATCTAACCAACTTCACTTGAGCTGATAAAGTAATGAAATAGCCCTTAAAATGACACTGAGGAAAAATGAGGCAGAGCTGACGAGGACATGTTAAAAATGTTACTGAAACTATGAGTGTGAAGCAGCAGTAAGAGACGCTAAGCATGACTGCATTTGTCCCTTAAGGGTTGCTGTGGTAACTCATAGGGGCTCGTGGTAGGTATGCTGCAGCAGCGCCTCTAGTGGCTGTGGCTCTGCGTAGATCAGACTAGCCTTGCGTGGGCCACTGCCATTGAAGACTGGAGCACAGTATCCGTTATAGAGGCCATGGTGAGCGGGGCAGTCATACTCTGGCTGCCCTGGTGACACCCTCTTGCCTTGAGCACCAGATCCTGCCTGAAACAGCTGAGAGTGTGTGTGTTGTGTGTTCAGCTGTGAGGGGTCTGGGCATTGCTCACTGAAGGGTGTGGCATATTCAGGCTCTGGAGGAAGGGGTTCTGCATACTCGTGCAGCTGACCCGGGGTGTCGTAGTGGTTTAGGGCAAAAGGCATGGTGTAACCCTCCTCCAGCTCTGGTCGGAAAGTGAGGCCCATCTTCTGCCCACCTGCTGACAAATCAGGCTCGGCATAGTCTGCAAACACAGGAAAGGGACATAATTGTGGTGTAAGGTCTAAAAACACAGAATTCATGGAGCATTTTAAAGATATTATAGCCTTAGTCAATGTTATACCTTCATGCCGCTATATGATTTACACTATAATCATTTAGTAAATGTGCATGGTTGACTGTTCTGTCTACAACATATCCTTAATTACTGCATTAGCCTGCAGTGAATACATAAAGGGCTATATCTTACATTGATGATGGGATGTTTGTATGTGTTTACACACCATAAAGTCATAATTCATTTTTATATGACAAATTTCTAAAATATCTTTATCCCTAAGACACAGTTTTTGTTATTGTGCCTTTAAGTCTGATATATGTATATCTGATTGCCTTGTATCATTCAAAAGGCGGTCTGAGCCAAAACACTCCTTATAACTTCAACTCAACTAGACGGAGCAAAACCGCTGTAAGATAAACATATATAAGTTTATATGTAAATGCAGTGTATGTTGTGCCATGGTTTTAGAGCTTTCCATCATGACATACGTCATGTCACTTCTAGACTGATAATTAAAAGGCAATTCTATTTCTAATTTCTATTAGATACAGTCATATACAGAAGTTTGGGCACCCCCGGTCAAATGACATGTTTTGCTAAGTGAGAATAAGGAGACATCCACTACAGAGGACACACATCTGCTCTTTGATGCACGTCACTTTACAACAGAAATACTGTTTATTTGCTGAATTTAAGTTACGGCACATTTTATATTTAATGTTTTAATTTTGTACAACAGGTTAAACAAAGAATTTTACAAAATCAATAAAACATGTAATTTGACTAAGGGTGTTCTAACGTTCGCATACAACAATAGTATATGCATTACATTCAATAGTTCAAATTAACTACATAGTGATAGAATGTAGCCTTAGGAATCATTATGGCACAAAATTGTACCATATCAGTTTTAGGATAAGTAAATGGTAAGTAATTAACTAGCACTTTCCGCTCTTTTCAACTCTTACAGTTTCCTGCTAGAACATCAGCAGTCATCAGCACATCTGCATCATTCATAAAAATGTTTCAAATAATACACAAGTCTGTATTCAGTCTTTATTATAATGTCTGATGTGTAAATCCATGATGTGATGGAGCACACACCATACTCTAAGGATGTGGATCATGCACAGACCTCTATGCATGTCCCACCCTCTCTGATTCGCTGCACGCATCCTAATAGGGTGAAACTGCCTTAATTAGAGCAACTCTAAAAGGGACCCCAATTGTCTTGGCTGATGATTCTCTGCCCTACTTCGGACAGAAGGCCTTGTTGAAGTATGAGTTGGCCTGAGGCAGGGAGGGGGATGAGTGCTGCTCCAGTATGAGTGCCCATCATTGGGGCACCAATTAAAGAGTCCCTTTCAGAGAAGCTCAGTCAACTGAAGAAAGACACGTTTATGCTGCCACTGAGCCTCTGAAAAAGAGGGAAGGAGAAAGAGAAAGAGAAAAAGAAAGAAACAGAAAGAATGCACTCAGAGGGTAAGCCATCAGAACCCTCTCTTGAGTTGCACTGGCTGCTCAGCAGAGCCATGAAGCAGGAATGAGGGGAATAGAAGGGTCACTCTTACTCTCTCTCTTTTCCTCTTTCTGTCCTACTAGTGCAATCACACTAAGCCGCTCATTCCTGCGCTGAATTAGCACTGCGTTTGAAAGCTCTTTATTTGTGGTTACTGTAAGAACTTTTGTACCCCATGACATCATCACAACAAACACTGTTTTGTGGCTGTTTTAATGACATGAACTGCACTGTTATCTCTTTGTGAATTACTCTATTAATTTGCAAATGGATGCTTTTCATGCCCTTGGTCTTAAATAAAAAGAGTTCACTGAATACGAATGGAAGTCGAATGGCAAAACATCATTTAAAACCTTTTTTGAGGGGACATCTTTATAGAAAATAGACAATACTTTTATTATATTAATCCATCCATCCATCCATCCATTATCTTCCGCTTCTCCGGGCTTCGGGTCGCGGGGGCAGCATCCTAAGCAATGAAGCCCAGACCTCCCTTTCCCCAGCCACTTCCACCAGCTCTCCAAGGGGGATTCCGAGGCGCTCCCAGGCCAGCTGGGCGATATAGTCGCGCCAGCGTGTCCTGGGTCTTCCCCGGGGTCTCCTCCCAGGTGGACCCGCCTGTGACACCTCCCGAGGGAGACGTCCAGGAGGCATCCTAACCAGATGCCCGAACCACCTCAGCTGGCTCCTCTCGACGTGAAGAAGCAGCGGCTCTACTCCGAGTCCCTCCCGGATGACTGAACTTCTCACCCTATCTCTAAGGGAGAGTCCAGACACCCTGCGGAGGAAACTCATTTTGGCCGCTTGTATTCGCGATCTTATTCTTTCGGTCATTACCCAAAGCTCATGACCATAGGTGAGGGTGGGAACGTAGATCGACCGGTAAATCGAGAGCCTTGCCTTGTGGCTCAGCTCTTTCTTTACCACAACAGACCGGTAAAGAGCCCGCATCACTGCTGACCCAGCACCAATCCGCCTGTCAATCTCCCGCTCCCTTGTACCATCACTCGTGAACAAGACCCCGAGATACTTGAACTCCTCCACTTGAGGCAAGAGCCTATCCCCGACCCAGAGAGGGCTCTCCACCCTTTTCCGCCTGAGAACCATGGTCTCGGATTTAGAGGTACTGATTCTCATCCCACCCGCTTCACACTCGGCTGCAAACCGATCTAGCAAAAGCTGAAGTTCGCGGCCTGATGTCCCCAATAGGACCACATCATCTGCAAACAGCAGCGATGTGACCCTGAGGTCACCAAACCGGACACCCTCCATCCCTTGACTGCGCCTAGAAATTCTATCCATAAAAATTATGAATAGAATCGGTGACAAAGGGCAGCCATGACGGAGTCCAACTCTCACTGGGAATGAGTCTGACTTACTGTCGGCTATGCGAACCAAACTCCAGCTTTGTTTGTACAGGGCCTGAATGGCTCGTAGCAAAGAGCCATGTACCCCGTACTCCCGAAGCACCTCCCACAGAATACCCCGGGGAACACAGTCGAATGCCTTCTCCAGATCCACAAAGCACATGTGGACTGGTTGGGCAAACTCCCATGAACCCTCCAGAATCCTGGAGAGGGTGAAGAGTTGGTCCAGTGTTCCACGACCATGGCGGAACCCGCACTGTTCCTCCTGGATCCGAGGTTCGACTATAAGCCGGACTCTCTTCTCCAGTACCCCTGCATAGACCTTGCCAGGGAGGCTGAGGAGTGTGATTCCCCTGTAGTTTTTTAAAAAGAGGCACCACCACCCCAGTCTGCCAATCCAGTGGCACCGCCCCCGATGTCCACGCAATGTTGAAAAGGCGTGTCAGCCAAGACAGCCCCACAACATCCAGAGCCTTGAGGAACTCAGGGCGGATCTCATCCACCCCTGGAGCCTTGCCACCAAGGAACTTCTTAACTACCTTAGCGACTTCGGCCTCAGTAATGGACAAGCCTATTCCCATGTCCCCAGACTCCTCACTGGAGAACGTGTCGGTGGGATTGAGAAGGTCCTCAAAGTATTCCTTACACCGCCCAATGACGTCTTCAGTCGAAGTCAGCAGCACACCATCTCCACTATATACAGTGCTAGTGGCACACTGCTTTCCCCTTCTGAGTCGGCTTAAAGTCACTTTCCAAGGCCTCACCAAACTCCTCCCATACACGGGTTTTTGCCTTGGCGACAACTGAAGCCGCAGATCGCTTGGCCTGTCGATACCTGCCAGCTGCCTCTGGTGTCCCACAGGCCAACCATGCCCGGTAGGACTCCTTCTTCAGCTTGACGGCATCTCTCACCTGGGGTGTCCACCACCGGGTTCGAGGATTACCGCCCCGACAGGCACCAACTACCTTACGGCCACAGCTACAGTCAGCCGCTTCAGCAATGGAGGAACGGAACATGGCCCATTCTGAGTCAATGTCCCCCACCTCCCCCGATATCTGGTCAAAGTTCTGACGGAGGTGTGAGTTGAAGATCAATCTGACAGGTTCTTCTGCTAGACGTTCCCAGCAAACCCTCACTATACGTTTGGGCTTGCCTGGTCTGACCGGCATCTTCCCCCACCACCTGATCCAACTCACCACCAGGTGGTGATCAGTTGACAGCTCAGCTCCTCTCTTTACCTGAGTGTCCAAAACACATGGCCGCAAGTCCGATGACACGACTACAAAGTCAATCATTGAACTGCGGCCTAGGGTGTCCTGGTGCCATGTGCACTTATGGACATCCTTGTGTTCAAACATGGTGTTCGTTATGGACAAACTGTGGTTTGCGCAGAAGTCCAAAAACTGAACACCACTCAGGTTCAGATCAGAGAGGCCATTCCTCCCAATCACACCCCTCCAGGTCTCACTGTCATTGCCCACGTGAGCATTGAAGTCCCCCAGTAGGACAATAGAGTCTCCAGGAGGAGCACTTTCAAGCACCCTTCCCAAGGACTCTAAGAAGGCTGGGTACTCTGAACTGCTGTTCGGTGCATAAGCACAGACAACAGTCTGGACCCGTTCCCCAACCCGAAGGCGTAGGGAAGCTACCCTCTCGTCCACCGGAGAAAACCCCAACATACAGGCACCGAGTCGAGGGGCTATGAGAAAGCCCACACCTGCCCGCCGCCTCTCACCATGGGCAACTCCAGAAAAGAATAAAGTCCAGCCCCTCTCAAGGAGATTGGACCCAGAGCCCAAGCTGTGTGTTGAGGTGAGCCCGACTATATCTAGCCGGTATCTCTCAACCTCGCACACCAACTCAGGCTCCTTCCCCGCCAGTGAGGTAACGTTCCAAGTTCCAAAAGCCAGTTTCAGCAACCGAGGATCAGAACGCCAAGGCCCACGCCTTCGGACACTGCCCAATCCACAACGCACCGAACCCCTACTACTGCCCCTGCCATTGGTGGTGGGTCGATGGGAGGGGGGACTCATGTAACTCCTTCGGGCTGGGCCCGGCCGGGCACCATGAGTAAATGCCCGGCCACCAGACGCTCGCTGGCGAGCCCCTCCCCCAGGCCTGGCTCCAGGTGGGGCCCCAGTAACCCTATTCCGGGCAGGGTACACAAGTCCTGTTTTTGTGTCTTCATAGGGGTTATTATGGATCACACTTTGTCTGACCTGTCACCTAGGACCAGTCTGCCATGGGAGACCCTACCAGGAGCTTTTGCTCCAGACAACATAGCTCCTAAGATCATTCAAGCACACAAACCCCTCCACCACGATAAGGTGGTGATCCAAGGAGAGGTATTATATTAATATATAAACATAATCCAGATTTCAGATACAGTTGTATGCAAAGGATTTGGGCACCACTGGTCACACAATGTTTTGTAAGTGAAAATAAGTTAACACATCCTCTACAGAGAAAAAAAAACACATAATGCATTTTATACAAATTGGACTGTGAATGTCTATTTACTGTGCTTAATATTCCTGCCTTGAGCCCAATGATTGCTGGGATGACCCAGAAGGAATCAGAGGCTTAGAAGATAATGAAAAAAACTTAGGCACATCTGGAACAGGCCAGATTTGACCCCACTATCTTAAAGTCAGCAAATAAACAATAATTGTACATTGTACATACCTCCCCTGTTTGCTTAATCTTTCGATTTTTTGAGTACTTTGGATTTCTCCTGATGCTCATATAATCCACAGTAAGCTGCTGAGCAAATTAGAAAACAGGCTAAATTGCTACTGGTTAGCTTGTTTTTGTCTCTGTGTTTTGGCTGTTCACAAACAGAACTGATGAAGTAACCGAGTAAAACTGATGGCTTGCAGCTTCCACTGTGCTGTTATTGAGGGCTCACCATTAAGAGGAGGGTTTGGGAGGCTGTCGTGTACACTCCTAGCCAGAGGGTAGGTTATGAGCTCAGAGTCTGTATAAGGCAGCTTCTTCCCGTTAAAACTCTGAGAACCTGAATCACAGGAGACAATGCCACTTAGCCAGGTAACACCCTAATTACAAGTCACAAGAAAGGAAGCCTAGAACGCTAAAGGCTGAAATACCAAGAACACTCTATTGCAGGCCTACCTGAGTTAAGGCAACACTTCTTCATTTGCACAGCCTTTTTCCTGAAACAAGAGATTCAAGTTGTATTAAAAGGCAATACTTATGCACCACTCTATATCTAGGGTAACATTTCAGATTGTGAGAACAGATGGCATGTAATGTGGTATTTGGTTAAGTACCTTCTTCTCCACAAAAGCCCTGCTAACAAACAACCCACACACAGAGCCATGCCCAGAACCACACCCACCACCAATAGCATTGGCTGGCCGGAGCCTGTAAGTAAATGAGAGAAGCCTAATTTGTTAGCATCTGCAACCTTACACACCTAGTCAATAATAATAAGAATTAAGAGCATAGACAATGGGGCTTTGCATGCCATCCTTCATGTCTCCATATGTCTACGTACAAAGTCACCACAAAATTAAGACTGGGGAAAAAGTGCTTTGACACTCTTAAGAGACATTATTAAATTGTTAGGAGTTGTTGGCCAGCAGTTATCTAAATACAACAACATTAATAATAATAACAAAGATATGTGTGTGGGGAATCTATACTTTCAAACTGTAAAGTGTATTGACAATATTACTTACTCACGGTCACTGGAATCGTAAGCTATGAGAGTGCATTTTCATCTGGTCATCTTATTTATTGTGACATAGGCACATACTTTTCTCTAGCCTATAGTCATTTGTTTGCCTATGTATTTGTTCTGTGCTTGACTGCACTCCAGTTCCTGTAACCTGACATCAGGATTGCCTGCTTTTGTACACATTACCCAGTACATGTGTGTCCTGTTAGTGGTTGTGATTTATTAAAGACTTCTATCATGAACTTGATAGATCCTAAGTCCAGTACAGGTGTATGTCTTTTGTATGGTTCTCCTCTAAAATAAATGTCAACATGCCACATGACAAAAAAATAGATTTGTCATGTTCCAAGTACATCATTGCAGCAGAAATTCTGATGAAAACCACTGTCACTCTGTCACTGTCCATACTTACTTTCACTTAAAGATTTTGTGATCACAGGACTCTCAGTAGAGGCTTGAGGCAACAGCACCATTTCTGTAGGAACTGGCTTCACTGTGATTGATACTGGGGAATGGAATAATTGGGCTAAGAACCACAGATTTAGGGAAACAACAGATTTCAACAAAGATCTTGTCTCAATAGAATGGTGGGCAGTACATAATTATTATTCTTCTGAAACTCGAGAAATTACTAGAGATGACATGGTGGGTATCAATATTAGGCTAACATCAGCAGAAAATGCTGGACTGGATATCAGAGGGGAAAAATAATGAATTAGATTGAATCCTGTGACAAACATATCCTGCAATAGCACTATGAAATTTTAATGTTAGTAGTTTGTAAAAAAAATGGATTGCTATTGGCCAATATCCATGGCTTCAATTTCAATATCAGTTTTAGAAAAGAAGAAGTGTTATCATGCCACCTCTAGAAATGATAATAAATAAATAAATAAATATATATCTATCTAAAACAATACGTATCTAGAACAGAGAAAGACAGAATCTTACCATCACCCCTTGAGCGGGGTCGGAAAGAGGACATGCTGCAGCCCAGCACCTGTACCTGTGCAGATGCCCTGCCATACCAGCGCTGTGGCCGGAGCTGGAGGTAGCGTGCTGTTATTGGAGGAACTACGCTGTTCAGAGCAATTGTGTGGCCATCAGAATAGGCGTCAAATACCTGCACAGAAAGGAGAACATGAGCGATGCAGCATGAATCCATAATTGCTATTGTATTGAGATTATATGGTTCTGAATTCAAAATCACTGTATTCTGAGAAATACACTGGAAGGCAGACTGTGTACCTTTTTCTCTTTGCTGGATGAATCTTTATAAACTTTCCAGTTTTTGCGGTCTTTGCTGAACATGAGACTATAAGTCTCAATGTAGAAGTTTGGAAGTCCCTTTGTAATTATTCCTAGATGGAAAAGAATTTTATAATATCCCTTCAGTAACATACAAACACTTGGTCAGACAGTGCCAGACAGGTGCCACTTGTGTAAATGTAATGTAAAATCAATAAAGTGATCTAAAAGAACTGCTGCTCAAAAGATACAATCACATTGGACCACTAGCCTGTGACGTTACTTCGGGTCCATAGTTCCAGCTCCAGCCATGGCTGCTGATCCTGAGGGCTGGCTGACCAGTGCAACAAGTGGCCTTTGGAGTCTCTGTCTTCCAGAGGCCAGCTCAACCTGTCCTCCTCCTCCCACATTGAAGAGGCATTGTAAGTCATCACAGGTAGTGGACTGTCACAGGCTGTTGCATGAAATGTAGGAGAGAAAAGAATGTTGCAAAATTACTGAGTCTGTCAGTTCTCACTTCATGGGCTGAGCAAGTAAATAGTAACGTTGATGCTGCTTGTACACTCCATCTTTAGATGCTGGTAATGTGTAGTTGTCGCATGGGTAATAATGATACTACATTCAAGGTAAGTACTAAGTAGCAGTTGTAAGTACATATTAGTTACACTATAATTATGTGTATATGTTTCATGTCACTCCAGCACTCCAACTGTACTGCCCTTCTCACCCCAAACTGGTGCCATACTACAGAAGGACGTCACAAATTTCACTAAATTAACAGAATTAGCTGTTTAAGAATCATATGGTGTTCATATAAGACATGATTATTAACAGAACTATATAGCCATAGCATCCCTATGTAAATTCAGTCAGCACTAGCATTACCTCTGTTGAAGACAAGCCTCTTATCTGACAATGAACCCCTGTGAGGGAAATAACAAAAAGAAAGTGTGAGGTGAGAGTCTCTGTTTCAATTGCCAAGTCGCATATAAAGCATTCAGTCACTATTCTTGTATTATCTATCAAAGAGCTTAACTGAATCAAATGAGTATAGCTGTAAATGTCAATTTGTGGGAAGTCATTTAGTATTATTGATTCAACTAGGTCTCCCACGTGGAGCAACATTGATGTGTTTATCTGATATCTGGCCACTTCCCAGACCCTGATTGAGCATACGTCTAGACTAATAAGACATTTTTATTGTGAAACACCAACAGCATTGCAGTTTAGTCCAAGACTATGTTTAATCCATGTCCAACAAACCAGACAACAGGCTACTATACTCACGTTCTGGATAGAATTCCATTGGCAAAGCTTGACTCATAAAGTGTGATGCTCCTCTGCTGGGTCACATTGATCACTCCTCCCTGGCTGTCTGATATAATCCCTGCATGAAGAGCAGCTTTGCAAAGCACAGACGTCTACAAAACACACATTGCATTGCATGTAGCCACATGTTCAGCTTCCACTCATAAAAAAAAAATCTATAAAATAGCAACATTTATAAATGCTAAAAACAAGCAAGCAAAAAAAAACATGACTTTTCAAATTACTCTAAGGTAAATCATCTTTATGTAAGACATTAAAGGCTTACATCTCGGTAGCCTTGTTCATGCTGACCCCATATTTCTCCTGCCACATGCTTGCAGCCACTAGGACAGAACACACTGAGGAAGGTGGGACAAAAGTCAATTATAATCATGTGCAAAAGTTTGAAATGGCATGTTTTGTAACATATCCTCCACAGGGGATTTAAACTTAATTATGGCATTTTTTTCTTCAAATTATAGTGCATTTAATCAAACATCAAATAATACATATGTAATAACTTTTGCACAAGCCACATTTTATGTTTTATATCTTTTTTCCATATGTTAAATTCAGAAAATAGACAGTAAATGTGCATTAAAATGTAGAGAAGTGTGTTCTCCTAAGAGGATGTGTTAACATCTTTTCACTTAGGAAATGAACATGTAATTTGACCAGCAGTGTTCTAACATTTAATTACAACTTTGTGTATTTGATGTGTCAGTACAATGTAGGTGTACCTAATAATCTGGCAGTCCAGTATATTATGTTGCTGTTTCACGCTGAGTCAGAACTTGATCTATTGTATCTGCTTCAGTCACAGAGGTCTATATCCTACCTGATTCGCTGGGAGGTGAAGTGGCTTCCTCGATGAAGACATGAGATAAGATCTGGGAAAGGAAAACCGCAGCACCATCAGCCACAGACTAACAGATCAGTTTAAATATACACCAAAATTCCCACACAGTTGGTCACGCATACAGAGACTACATGCCGCCCACACTTCCTTCAGGCTCTAAAGCATGACCTCTGTGTATAGTCTGTAAGGCGTACTTGGGACCTGAGCATGCCCCGAGTCTGAAATCATGACGCAGTCTGACAGAAGCTGTCTGGACAGCCTCACGCAGCTAAAACAGGCAACTGTTCGGCAAATAACAGGAAATCGTGTGCTCGCATCAGAGAACGCAGAATGACTTTGTTAGGCCTTTTCTCAGTAAATGGCCACTTCTGATTTGTGATGTGGCTTTTACATTTAGTGGAATTTCTGAAGAAGCTTGTGCGATTCCAGTAAATTATGTAATGAAGCAATTGAAAAATTTATCTGTAGAGGGTTTTTGTGTATTAACCCTTTGCAGTTATCAACAGAAATAAGCATGGTGTAACGCTGGGTAGAATACTTGAAAAAATTACTGATGGCTGAATACTGAATGCACTGCCCTAAATGAATTTAGTATCACACTGGTTTGCATTACATAAAACAGTAATACATTCAGAACACACTTAATATCTTGTTATAATTTCAGTTTATATGTTGTGATAATTATTTATTTCCCATTGTTTTTCTCTCATACAGTTTGGCAGTTTCTGTTTAGTTCCATTTGTTTAATAAAAAAGCATTTATTAATCAGTTTATTTTTTCTCACTCATGACCTCAGCTGACTTAACATTAAAAAACTGTGCTTTTGAAGAGTGAATTTTAGCATGTTTCCTGCTCTCAAAAGACCTGCAGCTGAGGCTTCCTTCCTCACTCAATCTGATCTCATTTACATTCACATATTTGGCAAACATTCTTATCCATGGCGACTCGCAACTGAAGCCTGCTACAAAGAAAGGCTACTGCAGCAATAGGAGTCTTGCCCAGGGACAAGAATTAAAAGTGTTTTAGGGATTACACACATTTACTTTACATTTATTAGATGTATGGTCATGTTCTTTTATTTATTTATTTTGTTGTTGTATGTATGGTCTTGAGTGAGTTTCCTTCAGGATCAATTGAATAGCATCGCAAAACATAATTAACTCTCAATTTCTAATGAATAACAGAATTTCATGACAGAAATACTCAAAAAGTACATGTATAAAACTGTCTCACTAATTCTTATACAAGACAAGACAGTTTTTACTCCTCTTGTAAAGTTACCATCTTGGCAATACAAGGTTTTATTCTGATAGCAACAAAAAGCAAAAACTAGCCAAAACTCCTGATGCTATCTGGCTATGTAAAATCACCTGAGACCCAGGCTACACAGTGGCTAAGCAATGGTTAACATACCATGCTGCGGTTATGTCTGCAGTGGAGGAGGGGGCACAGTTATTCTCTCACTCACAGTGTGTGGTCAGTCTCTGGGGCCTTTCTCCTCTCTCTCTCTCTCTTTCTCTCTCTCTGTCTCCCTCTTTCTCTATTCAGGCCAGAAGAGGCAGCCGGCTGGCCTGCTTACCAAGCAAACACTCTTCAGCTCAGTGAAGCAGCACAGCCGCATTCCAATATGTCAGCTCCACTTGCACACACAAAGACACACACATCAGTGTTTCTCTGAGACTCTGTGATCGTTTTGCAGTGAGAAAGTGTGTACTTCCTGTGCCATGGGCATGTTACACCTTTGTCACACAGCATATAGCTGTGTCTGTCTGATAGAAGTGCTCTCTTGCGAATCAGGAGAGAGAAAGTGAACTGTTTAATTACATTGCAAGTTGATGCATACCCTGGTAGAAGCAACACCTTGCTCTAGTCAAAGCTACTATCATGGCATGCGCAGCAGGCTGTTATTTAAGGATTTGCTCAAGCTGACCTGCTGAAGGGAGAGTCACAATTCAAGCAGGACATGAGAATAAACAGCTTTCAGGAAAAGCACTCCCAATCTGCTGTTTATATTTCACTCCTTCACTCAGCTGGAATGTTCTTCTTGTTGTGTTTAAGCTGGATTTGGAGTATACATCTTTTAAAGGTGGGGTCAATCTACAGCGACAAAAATTGCACTGACCTTGTTAACCTCATCATACCCAGTGCTTGGTCGGGGTTGTGGGGTGGGGTGCAAAACATGTTTGGTATCCAAAGTTTGCTTCTTTATTTCACTGAAGCTATGTAGTTAAAAAGTAATCTAAGTCTATGTCACCCAAAGTTTAATGTCTATTGGGAACAGTACTGTGCTGAAGTCTTAATCAGTCATTTGTTTCAGCAGTAAGTGTGTTTCTTTTTATGAAACACTATATAACATTAGAATAAATACAAACATACATACAATAAAATGTAAAAATAGCTCTTTACAAGTAATTAAAATCTTGGTTAGAAGAACACAGTTAGAAGAGTACAGGTCTGGTTCCTGACTTCTCTTTCAGAAAACCTGATTTAAATGAATGAATGTTTAAGTAGCTGAAGCAGGTATTGGATGGTAACTGTAAATGCATTATGCTTAGACTTAAAAAGTTCAAAATTCAACCACTGATCTTAGTCCCCTCAAACTCAATGAAACCTGCTCCCATAATATTTGGCACACACACGTTCACACTGGACTTAAAACAGATAAGGATGCTGAAGTATGCTGAGCTTTCTGTGCCCAGTGCTTTTTTTTGTTATCACTATATAAAAGAAGCATGATGCTGCCTTTTTTATTGGATGCACTATGACAGGTTCTGAGTTACTATATGTGTACAAATTCAGAACGGTTTTTAGATCACTAAGACTTTGGGTTTACATTTCAAAATAAATGCAAAGACAACACTGAAAGTTCCCTGTGTGAAAGAGGATGACATCCACTTTATCAATGTCTGATGGCAGAGTAAACCTGAGCAAAACTTTCTGGCTACTGCTGTTGACCAGTATACAGTGCAAAGGCGCTGAATGTGGGGAGAGAAAGTGAGAGCACATTACTCCTCTGCTGCTGTAGAACAGTTTTCTCAAGACATTTTAAAGAGAAAGACAACTCTGAGACTGGTTATTATTAATGTGAGTAGGTAGCAAAAATACACTGTGCAGAAAGATAATTTCTTAATGATCTCAGGTTGCAAAGGAGGGAAAAAGGAATAGTACTCTGCATTCTTTGTTCTGGGGTCTCTGATACATTTCACTTGATGCAGTGCATGACTCAACATGAGTTTAGATAGGTGCACTCAATATTCATGTCTCCATAGCACCTCCTTCATGGTTTTACACATTAACCAACTGCTGCAGAGCTAAAGAGCCTGTATCCATGTGTGGTTTTATGTATCAACCATTCTTTGTTGTATTTTTCACCTCAAAATGCGCCACATGCTTTTGATAAAAGGCATCCTCTGATTATGCAGCCATGCTGTAACATGTGCAAAATGTTTTTTTGCCACTGTCATTTTGAAAAAAGCATGGACATCCCTGAAAAACACTGTGAACAGCATTTATTAACAATGGTTTGTCAATGTATTCCCAAGGTCATGTAGTGATCTCCATCACTAAAGCATGTCAATTTCTAAACCAGCACTGTCTGAGGGATCAAAGGTCATGAGTATTCACAGTTGTGGTCTTTGGCCCTTTACGCAGAGATTTTTCCCTGAATCTTTTGATCATATTATACACCACAGAGAGAGATATACCTAAAATGTTTGCAAAATATAAAGCACTACTCTAAAACTGATTCAACTGATTCAGTTTAATGGGCACTTTCAGAGCGATTTATCACGATGGACTGATGCCTGTGTAAATACCTATAATGTAGATCAGAGGTACATGTGTTGTGGTTTGTGTACAATTTGTGGTGCAGTGGTACCTGGGTGTTGATTAGATGAGTAGGACAGCAGAAAGCCTCGTCCAGAACGGTGTGTGTGGGACACAAAGTGCACCGTCACTTCACTACTGTTCACAGACACATTCCTGCTGGAGGGAGGCAACTGCCCACACAGAGGTCCTGTACAAAACACACACACACACACACACACACACACACACACACACACACACACACACACACACACACACACACACACACACACACCAGTCAACATACTCACTCATATAAAACTATGATTAAAAATGTCAACTACAAACACTCACACGATTATAAATGCACATCCCAGATAATCCAGAATCCAACATAGCAGCGTCATATTTTACACAGATGACTGTACACAGCAATTTTCAGAGAGAACCTGGCACGTTAAATATGAAGGGAGTAAAAACTGATTCTCACACAAATAAGCAATTTTTGTGATCAATTACATTACAGTATATCATTGCAGGACCAACTGCATGTTTAAAGAAAAAAAGAGAACAGAATTGGGCTGTTAGATTTAGTGCAGTGCAGTGTGTAAAACATACACCCAGACAAAAGTACTGATCGTTACAGTGATGGCTCTGTTGTACTGTGGGGGGACATTTTGTTGGCATGGTTTATGTCCACTTGTCCCATTACAAGGAAGAGTCACTGGAAATCAGTATTACAATGCAATTTGTTAAGACTTTCGGAGTGTAAATATCTGTTGTGTATATATCTGCTGTGATGAGAATTCTAGCCTGATGCCGATTTTCATGTACAAATCTCCTAATGCCAGTACTTAAAATTTACTTGTAGAGGGTTTTTTGTAGCTTATTAAATAAATAAAGAACTTGCATTGAGGCTAAAATGTCATGATTTTACCAAAATAAAGTGCTCAATTGTGTTACAATACAGTGAGGTTCCTGTACTTCTATAATTCTGCTTTTTTGTCTTTAGTAAATTACCCACTAACTGACACACAGCACACTAGCATGTTTTCTCTTCTAAGAAGAATCACAAGGAGAAATACATGAAATTCAGCAGCCTCAGGGCTTAGCAGACTCACACAATCACATACTCTCACGCAGCCAAAAACGCAACACACAATTATGCACAAACACAAGCACATGCATGACTGAGAGATCCAAGACTTCTGAGGTCTCACGCCAATCCTGTCACTTGTCCTTGAGCGTGCAGCGTGTATGCATCTGTGTTTGTGTGTGTAGGGAGGTGTGAAGAGAAGTGATATCACGTAATGGCTGTGCTGTAGTGGAGTGGTATGCAGACACTTGTGTGGGCACATGGCTTGGCTGGAGCTGCTGAACAGCATGAGGTAGAGCCTCTGGAATTTGCCAATAACAACAACATAATAAGGTAGCTACGGAGCGCTTCACTTGAGGCACTGAACAGTCTGGATTTTATCCCTCAGACTGTACCTACAGGATCAGAACATGATACAACAGTGACCTTGAGCCTTATTACAACATCAGTCAAAAATCTGGACACAACTACTTTTACAAGTAGTTTACTACTTTATCAGTTTGGAATAGCAGACTACTGGAGTAATTACATATCATACACTGTCCTAAAAGTCTTTCTTTTTGAACCTCCACGGTCCCATTAAAAAAAAAATCACAAAAGAAATTGATGCTATATGGACTTTTATCACAGAGTCATTATTTAGAAAGCTTAAACTGTTGAATACATAGCAGAATTGGACTGATGGGCGTTATAAGTATGACATACTTATGTGATTTGAGTCACGGGTGGAATCTTTTTCATTTTCTCTTGTGGTGATTGTAACAGTTACATTTACAGCCCTTGGCAGACGCTATTATCCAGCATGACTTAGAGCATGATCATTTTTACAGAGGTAGGTGGAAGCAGTGTTAGGAGTCTTGCCCAAGGACTTTTACTGGTATAGTGTAGGGTGCTTGCCTAGGCAGGGGATCACATCCTAGTCCACAGCATGGAAGACAAAGGTGTTACCCACTACACTACACCAATCACAGGGTTGTCAGGAGGACAGAAGATAGGACTGCAGGAAAAAGTTAAAAGTTAAAATGTTTGGCCAAGATTTTGCTTATTTTTAGATGGTTTTCCACATTTTAGTAAAGTAGTGGAATTATACAGTGACAGAAAAGCTGTTACCATTTCTTTTCCTGGTGCAGCTTTAAACACTTAACTCTCCCAAGCACCTTCACAAGGAGCCACCTGCAATTCTTTTCCAACAGGACTGAAGAACCTCTACACACTGTCACTATCACCATTTTTTGTAGTTTTCTGATATAACTGGAAAATGTCGGATGTCTTTTATGCTGGGTCAAAATTTTGTGATGAATCGGTAGAAATTCAAGATGGACCAACAGAAATTACCCAAAAACACTTGAATAAGAATTGAATTCAACTGTGTCACAATGACTTACAGTGAAAGTTAAGAACATTTTGTCCTTCTCATGTATAGTTACTTTTTTGGAAACGTGATGTTTTGACAGTGATGACATGACCTGTCTGCTGGAAATGACTTGCTTTGGTGGCTTTATTTTGTAAATAATCCATTCATATCAACTCACCGCTGTTAACTGTCTTCGAGACACATTTCAAGCACTTAAGCATAAGCCTTTAGATCATAATGATAAGAATATCAGAAATATCCATTCAGTCAGCTGCGTGTGTGACTGTTACATTTGCAGGTTGTAGTCAGCAACAGGTATGAGGATGTACCTCAAACACGACTGATGGGACATAAGGCTATGTGTTATCACTTCAAGAATGACTTACAACAATTTCAGCACGCGAGTTTTCTTGAGTACGTCTACAATATGTGAACTAAATGAAAAATGCAATAGAGTTACGATCAGGTGAATGAAGTGTGGGAACAAAGCCATGAATTTCATAAGTTTAACTACTGGAAATTACATACGATGTCTTTATACATAATTCTTGATATATGTATTTGCTGCACTGGATGTAAGAGATGGAGATAAGAATGTGACTGTAGTCTTTCTACTGTGTGTATATGTTTAAGACAAACAGCTTACCCAGTATTTCTACTCCACTTTTGTCTATGATCGTGAGTGAGCTGGCTCTGCAGTCCTGGCTCCACTCCAGGTCAAAGTCACCAAAGGTCAGGCGCAGTGTGTGGCCTTGTGGCACCCTCAGGCTCCACTCACAGTATGTGTGATTGGGATAGGTGCCTGGGTAATTCTTCGAGGCCACTGTTCCGCTCCTTAAGCTCAGAACAGTGTGCCCACATCCATCACCTGCAGCACAGAGAAGAGTTCAAGCTGAAATTATTATTTTTCCTTTCTTGTTTGATATACACTCGCTGGTCACTCTATTTAATACTTTGTATCTACACTTACTGGCCATTTTATCATGTCTACTTAACATACAGAAGAACAATTACAGAATGTAGTCCTTCCATTTCTCTGCCTTATTTGTTAGCTCCCCTTCACCTCTTTCATCACTGAATGGGACGGCCACCACACAGACGGTGTTATTTGTGATGCTGACGTGGTCATGGTATGTTAATGTACCAAATAAAGTGGCCAGTAAGTGTATGTTGGCTTATGTACAGAGCATGGTTTCAACAGGGAGCAAATATGCATATGAAAGTGGCGATTCAGCAGCATCAATTCTGGAATGTTAGAAGCGCTTGTAATTGATTATATTAATATTAAACAGACTATGCAGTCATACTCCTAATTTCCAATCATAACTTGCACACTGATGTGCAGAAAAGAAAATGTATATTGAACAAAAACAGTTGATCACTCTCGTTTACCCCCCCAACACTTTAATCTCGAGGCAGGTTTACACAAACCTACACTGCGTCCAGAAAGGCTCACTCATTTACTTATTCACTTTTTTTTAAACAAACACCCAATGTTTATAAGTAGTTTGACAAGACAAATTTTAAGAGGGATCACAAGATAAGCAGAATGTTCGAAGGAGATCCAAGAGAGTGGCCCTGCGATTATCTGAAATCAGCATAATAATGTCTACTCAGCGCCTTTGTCTAAAAAAATAAACAATTCTTCAATGCAAGTCAGCTCCCAGTGTTCACCTGTAAGAGCCCATCATTCACAAATGACACATCACTACTACATGAGTTTTGCTACAGGCATTATGGCTGACACACCATAGTGTTAGTTCTCTAATTTGTAGTGATTTTGAACAGTGTTAAGGTGCAATTTTAATAGACTTAATCTCTATAAAATAAACAAAATGATCTATTAATGCCTTTGCTCCTTATCTTTAAGCTATTTTCCTATCTGGTATCATTTCTTAGTCCAGTTCATAAAATCTCCCACATTAAGAGCAAGCAGTACAGTGCAAAGTACATATGTACTGTTAGTCATCTGCAGACGGTGTGTGTTTTTGGCCAGTAAGTGTGGGTGAAGCAGCTGAAGCCTGGGAGAAAAGAGGGTTTGCCAAATTCACCAGTTAGTCACACTGTAGGGGGAATTCTGTTTCATGTCAATTAAAGTGTTAATTACTCTGAGGCTGCGTTAATCACTGGGTTCAACCAGGGTCATTAGCATGACATCATGATCTCTATAAATGAAGAGTAAGTGCCAGTACACTGTTTTGAGGGTATGTAAAACTCAGGACTATGGCCCACCTGTTAGTAGCATTTTTTCACCGATATCACATTAAAAATGCCTAAAAATACAGATAATGGTTAATGCAATTTTATATGGGTTAAAATAAATACATTCCAGTAGATTTGGAAAAGGCTGTACTGACAGATATGACTCAGTTGTGTACTGTGAATTTTCAAATATGACTGTTAGTTTGATTAGTTCAATTTCCTAAACTCAACTTAAGAAACTAAAAGTTGCTCTGCTGTTTTTCCTCATATATTGGCTGTTTTAATACAGGCTGATTTTAATAGTCAACCAGTATATTGGTCTGGTTTAGTACACACTGCCTGAGGGAATCTAGGAACTTTGAGTTCTTTGCTTCTTATATCATCTCTGTACCAAAAAAAACCAACAAACCCCCCCCCCCCCCCACATCTCTAAAATAATGACCTTACAGTTACGTTTGTAAACTTTCAATATACGTTAAAGAGATTTTATTGCAAGTCATGCTGGAGCATTTTGGTCCATTAACTATAAAATTTTCAAATAATGTAAAGGAACCAGCCGTGTTGTAGAATGTAGAAAAATGGAGACTTTTTTTTACAGCGACGATGTGGTACACTAATACCTTGACTCAGTCTTGAGAAGCATAACTGTGTCTGAGATTTTCTTTCTTACCCAACCCACACTAACATTCTTATGTGGGGCTATAACTATGCATGTTAGACTTCTGTGATCTATTTCAGTACATCTGAATTTCATTGCTAGATCTACAAAACCTCTGTTGCCATGAACAAGTCTTCATCACACAGGAAAACAAATGCACATCTGTGGTCAGACTGTTAATGGGTCTCTTAGTTGAAATTCAGCTGCCACTATTAGTCTGACTCACAGTTGCCAAAGGGCAGAATGTATGGTCTGGCTGGGAATTCACACAGTAGGTCTAGATGTTAAATCTTCAGGAGCACTTTTCCATTTCCTAAGGGTCCATGATAAGTTCAGTGCCGGCTTGTGGATGTGTGGATGTGAACAGTGTTTCACGTCACATCACTGAGTCTATCTCATCCGGTTAGCTGCTAATTTGCACAACCTCAATTGGTCCCCCTCTGCCCCTGCTGGCCCAACTCATCTCCCCTGAGATTCCCTGGAAATACCAGAGCCATGGGTTGTAACCACAGGCGACAAGGTGGCTATCTGTCATCATAAAGAATGAGAGGACAATTTTGTTGTTGTAGAGCAGTTATTTAAGACATTTTGTTCCATCAAGCTTTATTGTATACCTTCACCCTACATGGCCTAAAACAAGCCTATAGCCTTGTCTCATTATGTAGACTTTAATTCCTTCTATGCCCCAGTAACTGGAAATAACCAGGACTCCCAGTCAACTCAGCAATTAAGGACAAGTTATTTATTTTTCACTGGATCTGGAAAAAGCAAGAAAATATATATTTAACAAATATTTACACTAAATCCTTAAACATATATATATTTTTACAATTTAGTGTGTGCACCTTTGTCTTTATTACAGTGGTCGTTTTTTAGGAGACTTGCTTTCACTCAAAGAAAGGTGTTTTTCCACATCTTCAAAAGTTCAGTCTTAAATGTTTTTGCATTTGTTGCTTCTCATGAGTCAAGTAATTGCACATACAAACTTGAACTCATCAGTCTATAAAACTTTTCAAAACATCAGACACCCAGTTTCAGTGTTTCTTCTCAAATTGTCTTTCTTTTTCCTTTTCTCAGTTCTTTACAGCTAAACATTGTTGAGTTGTCTTCTCACCGTGGATGGCTAAACATCTTATGCAAGTTGAATATCTTACAACTAATGCCTTTGAAATATCTTCTGAAAATGGAATAGCTTGTAGTTGCTATTGTGACTGTTAATGAAATAAATGAAGGATGATCTCTGCCATTAATTAATGCGGATAGCCGATTTTCGCACAAAGAAGTTTCTGCACAAAAATTAATTCAGGGTGGTTATATATATGTATGGTATGTCTCTGTATGACCACAGGTTCCCATCAATAATACTGTAAATAATGAAATATGGTAAGTTTGACATTGCACTGCACCATTTCACATCAAACCACTGACTTACGCAGGACAATTTGTGGAATTCCTATTCAAATTTTAAAAGGTTAAAAGTATGATGTAGTGTGATGTAGACACAGTATGCTATGACAGCACTGTCAAAAACATTTTAGCACTGCAAATACAGATGGACATTCCCTTCATTAAGGCTGATTAGGAAAAGGCTGAAAAATGAACTACAGATTTCAGCTGGTCATCACTTACACAGTGTGATGCAACATGTAATTTTATTTTCACCTTAGGGTTTTGTGGGCATGTCCTTGCAGCACTGAACTATGGCCCGACAGGATGTTCAGCTGTTCAGGCTGTCACACCTCTAATCCTCTGCTGTCCATCATATAATGACAGTAAATGTGCTGAGCTTAAGAAACAGCTCTTTAGCCATGTTCTTTAGATTTCTTCACTCCCATGACTCCCTCTATCTATTTAGCAAGTTAAAACAAATGATTCACATAAAGTAATGACCCCAGCATCAGTCAGCTTCCCCAGTGATGCTGCTGGAATCCAGAGTCCACAGAGAGTATGCAAGTGTGTTTATCCTGTGGTGTCTCCTCAGTCTGTGGTCAGTGATTCACACTCAACCCCACGCATATTGAGAAATGTTGACAAGCCAAATGTCCAAACTGGAGCATGTGTGTGTGTGTGCGCGTGTGTGTGTGTGTGTGTGTCTGTAAGAAAGAGAATAAACGCAGATGAGATCTACGGCTCAGCCAGTCCACACTGATAGGATGTTGCTGTAGCTGATCAGCTTTTGTGTTTCTTCTCTCAATTATCAAAAGTGTGACATTGGACAGAAGCACCCAGCAGCAGCATTCTGGACATCGCTGCAGATGGAACAAAATCTTGTATCTCCATTATTGTCATTTTTTTATCTTTTTACATAATATAAAACACCAGCTGTGGAAATTCTGTGGAAATTTCATGATGAGTGCAGCAATAGAAATTGATGGTAAAACAATCTTATTGCATTAACTTACTTAAAAAGCTAGGAATGTTTTATCCTTCTCCTGTAAAGTTACTGTTTCACAGATACAAGGTTTTGCTCCAACAGCAATGACATATTAATTGTAGTGTTACTTTAACTGCATAAAAGCATTTACTTTAAAGCAGTATCCCATTTATACCATCAAATATTTGACCATTTCACTATATACATTTTACAGACCACTTGGAAGAAGGACATTGTCCTCTATTCTTCCATTTAATCTAATTTTTCTTAATTATTTCCCCAATCCCTCTAAATGTGTTACTTGTTTAACAACTAAATAAATAAATAAGTTAATTAAACAACAATTCCACAGAAAACAGTATGATTTCGCATGATTTCAGAATTAACGCAAACTTTATCTTGACAATAAAGTTTCCTTGAGGTTCTTAACTTAGATGTAAGGTTCTTTAACTGGAATGTGTAGGTTCTTCAAACTTTAAGAAGGTTCTTTGCATTCAGTTATTCACATATCATGCAAAAAAACGGTTTAAAGGATCATCCAGGTTCTTTAAAGATACAGGCAATTAAACTAATTTGTTCATTAATAGAACAGAGTAATAAAGCAAAGAAAGGAGACTAAAATAGTTTATAGTTTTAATAGTTTTAAATAGTTTTAAAATAGGCTTCAGGATTGGTTTTAGTTTCAGTCAGAGCTCCCTAAGGTTACTCTCTCTGCATTGGCACTAAAGTTGACCTTACTGCGTTTGGCACTAAAGTTTAAAGAACTAATCTCGTCTCCTCAGATTATCTTAATGCACTTAATGCATCAGTGCGAAGCTTTTGGATAGACAGAGCGCGAATTTGGTGAACAGTCTTACCTCCCTGTCCGTGCACCAGCAACGTCTCAAGGCTGAAAATACACCAAACACCAGAAAACAAGCTGACGGCACCCCAGCTGCCTCCTGCTGTCGCCCGCATGATTTCTTCAGATTATCTTCAGTCAGACTGCGTATGTTGTGGTATCCATGGGTAAGAGTCAGTGTAACAGGCCTAACCAAACTCCTTGAAGCTGCTCCACAGCTGCGCTCCACGTTAAACAGTGCGAGAGAAAGGGGGCAGTGGGCGTGGCTAACTGGGCTCCCTGGCTCTCATTGGCTGTGCCAATTATCACACATCCCCAAAAAAGGGCGGGCTTCAAACTGAAAACGATAGCTTTCCCCGGGACTTCACGGCAAACCGCCTTCATCTAATACACTAACAAGATTGTACCAGTTTAACTAAATGAGCTGTTTGATAAGTCTTAAAACACGAGTATCGACACTGAGCGGAAATCCAGCGGAATGTTTTCGGACGGAATCACAACCAAGAACAAAACATCGTTCCATCGTCATTATCATCGTTATCATTACTCTCACACCAGCGTCTCCTCTCTTCTTGGGAACTGTATTTTTATTTTTATTTTTTTTAAGTTAAACGAATACGAAACAACTCTGTCTGCAGGGAACAGCAAGTAGAAACAGACCCAACATACCCAAGAACCGGCTATTTTACTTTCTGTGCCGCTGTCGTTCCTGGAGAACGATGTAGAACACAGATGCACGAGGATCTGCCACCTTGCGGTGAAATACGTGAACTACAACCCGAACATCAAATGCACTGAGGAAGCAAAGACCAGCAGAACACAAATATTGTGATTATGATAATAAATAATTAATCTTTATATTAAAAGGTTTTAGACAATCAAAATTATTTATGCAGTTACTGTTTATGGTTTGCTAGTCCTTAGTTAAAAGCTAAAAATCTGCAGAGGATAATATAGCAAATTCACAAGCACGAGGTAGAAGACACTGCTGTAATCATTTAATTACTCTTTGGGTTGAAATGTTTTAATGCACGTTATAAAGCAGTTGATTGCAGGTGGCTTTAAAGTCGACACGCCGGCCTGAAGACACTGGACGTAGTTGGAATTAAGAGAAATCTTCCTGATTGGGTTATTTGCTTTTGGCGCCCTCTATAGGACGAATAACGTCATTGCTGGAAACAGGTACAACGGTTTTGCCTCTATGCACTCTCCATAATGATATTGTCTTCAACAAGTCTCTATTTCGGTCGGTTTCACGCGCATTTCTGTGCACAAACTCATGTAGTGTGTGACTGCAGTATGTTTTTCTTATTAAGAACATTAGAAAAGAGTTTTCATGCTGCATAAAAACCCGGACACATTCTGTTTGAAAACTTAATGTGGCGCGAGGTTTGTGATCAGCAGTTCTGCCTCTCGGTCCACGGCGTGCACGAGGTGCTCCCATTGATTACTGTGCGAGCTGGAATTGTGATCCCATGTGCGCGCGGGTGTCTCTACTGGGTCAGACTGATCTCGTGTAAGCGGTGCGCGCAGATCGCGTGCGAGGCGCCGCTCCTCGTGCCAGCGTTCCAGCTGCCTCCGCGCAGGAAGTGGAGCGAGGCGGCACGGCGCACGCGCACTGCGCCGGACCAGCTAACGATGCGCTCGGGACGGTAGAAAAGAAGAAAGAAGAGAAAAGGTAAGAAAACGCGACTTTTTATTGGCAAGTGTTTGTTTCCGGTCTCGTTTCCTCTTTAAAGCGCCGTCTCAGTGCAGCAGAGCGATCCGCGCGCGGAGAAAGAGAGCGGCGCGCTCACACGCACGAGCGCCGGATCGCGTGCAGCGTAGCGAGAGGAGAAAAAAAAATTTAAAAAAAGGGGAAAAAGCTGCGATGGCGCTGTGAGCTGAGAGTGAAGGAGCAGAAGACAGGGCGCGTAACGCTCCAGCAGAAAGTTCAGCCCCGCTGAACTGTAGCCGCGGGACGGAAGGCAGTCACTTTATCAGTAAACTGGTTTACCGCGCTCTGTGGACTACAATCCCCACAGCAGCCCGCTCTCCAGCTCAGCTCCAGACCTGTTTTCCAAACCTGAGAAAGGCGCCCACTATGAAGTGAATAACTCACATTTTATATTCTTATTATATTCTAAAAGGGAGAATTTATATGGTGTTAGTTGTTTTCATATATTCATACACTTTTAAAATTCAATTTAAGCACATATCTTTTTATTTTATAGCACCCCATAAAGTAAGAGGATGGTTGGTTAAGTATATAAATATACAAAGTGTTACTTTTCAGCTCTTATTGTCCAAATGATTATTTTCCCTTCATTTCTATCTTTCATTATTCTTTGCAAAATATTTTAGTAAATTATTTAACACCAATACATAAATAATGTTGGTTATACAGCTGTCACTGATATAGCACAGGGTCAGCAACATTTACAACAAAATCATTTTGCCTAGTGTAACCCGTTGACAGAATCCAGATGTGTGCGGATAAAGAGAATAAGATGGGGTTTATTCTCACCAGACAAAAGCGTAGTCCGAGTACAAGCAGTGACTACTTCTGAAGCCTGGGCTTATAACCTATCTTCTCTGAACATGTGGCAAACATATACAAGTGATGCAAGTCAGTAATTGGGTGGTTGTGAACATTGATAGGTTGGTCTAACACATGAGGTCATGTGATCCCCGTTGGGATTGTAGGTGGTGTAGCCTGACTCAGAATCCGCATCAATGGGAAGTTGCGGCATCACATGATCTCCCGAAGGGGTCTGGGAAATGCAGTCCGTTTCGGTCTGCAAGTTGGTTTGAGATGTGACACCTAGTCTATCAACTGTTTGTAAATTAAAAGAGTCTGGGCGGACCTCTGTGTGAGGACGAGAAGGATGTACCCCACACCCACCACTGGAACCACGAATAGGGACTGTACCAGAGCTGCCGAGGTGCTGGACTGAGGGCTCCTCCCCCAGAGAATGACATAGACGGGCAAGGAGAGAATTCATCAACCTCTTCTGTGGACGACCCCTGGGATGAGGAGCTGGCTTCTCCAGGTGTCGACTGTGGAAATCAGCGATGAGGATTGCAGGATTCAACACATCCTTAGTCAACACCCAGCATTGTTCCTCTGGGCCATACCCCTACCAGATACTGAAGCAACTCGCCACGTCACCTGGAGTTCACTCCTACAGACAGCGTAGACTGGGGTCCCATCTATCACCTCCGGTGGTGGTTGTGAGACGTCCGGTATAGCCTTGTCCAAAGGTCCAGCAACTACTGGCTTGAGACATGAATTGACCTTGAAACTCTAAAACAAGGGGGTAAGCATAACCTATATATTACATAATTTATTCTCTACCACTTTAAAGGGTCCAGTATACTTAGGTCACAGCTTCTTGCAACTTCCCTCTGACAGTTGGAAGTCCTTAGTGGCAAGCCATATGGACTCTCCTGGTTGGTAGACTGGGGTAGGACCTCAGTGTCGATCAGCTTGCTCCTTGAGTTGCTGCAGTACCATCTCGATGTGTCAGCGAGCCTCCTCCCACACCTGCTCGCTCCTGTTCATCCAATCGTCCACGGCAGGCACTTTAGTTTGTACGCCAGTCCACGGAGCCAGGGATGTTTGGAAACTGAGGATACACTGGAATGGCATCAGGCCTGTCACAGAACTGATTAAAGAATTTTGGGTTATCTCCACCCATACTAAATACTTAGACTAGTCCAAGGGATTCTCAAAACAGAAGTGTGTCTAAAAATTTGCCTAATTCCTGATTCGCCCTTTCACATTGGCCGTTGGACTGGGGATGATAACCAGAAGACAGACTGATAGGGATCCCAATGTGTTCAAAGAAGGCCATCCACACCTGCGACGTGAACTGGGGTCCTCTATCTGACACTATGTCTTCAGGGATTCTGAAGACATGAAATACATATTGAAAAATAGCTAGGGTCATCTGAAAGGCACTGGGAATGGTGGAGAATGGCACAAATCTGACTCCCCTAGAGAATCTATCAATTACAGTAAGTATAGTACTATACCCCTGTGATTCAGGTAAATCAGTGATGAAGTCGACGGCAATGTGGGACCAAGGCCTATTGGGCACTGGCAGGGGCATCAATTTCGATGCTACAAGAGTCTTTGGGGTCTTACATTGGGAGCAGACAGAGTACGAGGAAACAAAGGAATGGATGTCTTTGAGCATGGACTGTTGCCAGTAACACCAAAAGCTGATAAATCCGTGTTTCTCCTGGATGACTGGAGGTTAAAGCAGAATGAGCCCAAGTAACTAGCTGATTCTGGTAAGACTCAGGCACGTACATTCTCTGTGGCAGGCATTGTCTAGGTATTTCTATATTAAGAAGTGCTTTTTCGATCTTGTCATTCAACCCCCACCATATAGATTAAATAATCACTTCATGTGGTAGATTATGTTCAGGTCAAGTCAAGCCAAGTCAAGAGGCTTTTATTGTCATTCTATCTCTGTACAAGTACACAGTGAAGTGAAATTACGTTACGTTGTGCAAACAAAAAATTAAGCTAGAAACAATAAATACGATAAATTAAACAGACATTAGACACAGTAAACAGACAGGACAGTGCAGCACCAACATGGACATTTCTGGACATGAGGTAGTGGAATAAGGTACAGAGATATTAACATGCTGTGATCTGTGAGTCACGCAGTCAGATGACAGACATAAAAACAGCAGTTACTGAGGTAGAAAAAAGACCTGAGTAAAATAGTGAAAACACAGTGTAGCAGCAATGTTCCAGATAGTGCAAGTCTGGCAGTGGTGGCATGGATGCTCTGATACCTTCTGCCAGACAGCAGCAGTGAAATAAGTCTGTGTGAAGGATGGATGGGGTCGTCCACAATGCTAGTGGCTTTCCGGATACAGCGTGTGGTGTAGATGTCCATGATGGAGGGGAGAGAGACCCCGATGATCTTCTCAGCTATCCTCACTATACTCTGTAGGGTCTTGCTGTCTGAGGCGGTTCAATTCCCAAACCAAACGATGATGCAGCTGCTCAGGATACTCTCCACAGTCCCCCTGTAGAACATGGTGAGGATGGGACGGGGGAGATGAGCCTTCTTCAGTCTCCGCAGGAAGAGGCACTGCTGGGCTCTCTTGGCTATGGAGTTGGTGTTGAGGGACCAGGTGAGGTTCTCTGTGATGTGGACATCCTTAGTTTTATCTACGTTCAGAGACAGGTTGTTGGCTCTGCACCTGTCCGTTAGCCGCTGCACCTCCTCTCTGTACGCTGACTCATCATTCTTGCTGATCAGACCCACCACAGTCATGTCATCAGCAAATTTGATGATGTGGTTTGAGCTGTACTTTTCAGTACCTTCGTGAGTCAGTAGAGTGAACAGCAGTGGACTGAGAACACAGCCATGAGGGGCACCAGTGCTCAGTGTGGTGGTGCTGGAGATGTTATTTCCTATCCTGACTAACTGAGGTCTCTCAGATAGGAATTCCAGGATCCAGTTACAGAGGGAGGCATTCAGGCCCAGCAGGCTCAGTTTTCCAATCAGCTGCTGAGGAATGATGGTGTTGAATGCTGAACTGAAGTCTATGAACAGCATTCTGATGTAGGTGTCTTCATTGTCCAGGTGGGTGAGAGCCAGATGGAGTGTGGTGGAGATGGTGTCATCTGTTGAGCGGTTGGGGCGATATGCAAATTGCAGTGGGTCCAGTGAAGGAGGAAGCTGGTCTTTAATGTGTCTCATAACAAGCCTCTCGAAGCACTTCATGATGATGGGAGTGAGTGCAACGGGATGGTAGTCATTGAGGCAGGACACTGAAGACTTCTTCTGCAAAAGGATGATGATGGTAGACTTGAAGCACGTTGGAACGACTGCAGTGCTCAGAGAGATGTTGAATATGTCCGTGAGAACATCAGCCAGCTGTTCGGCGCATTCTCTGAGCACTCTGAGACGATTGTGAATTTCAGAAGGGGCAACACCATCCCTCCCTTCCCCCTACACAACGGAGGATCTCCAGTTATAGGTACTTGGGTGTACACCTAAGTAACAACCTTACCTGGAGTAATAACACTTCCAGCCTGATCAGGAAGGCACATCAGCACCTCTACTTCCTCAGAAGGTTGAGGTGTGCTGGACTCAGGAGCTCAGTCCTCACCTCATTTTACAGATGTGTGGTGGAGAGCGTTCTGTGCTCCTACATCACCATGTGGCACGGAAGCTGCTCTGTGGCAGAAAGGAAAGCCCTGCAGAGGGTCGTAAAGACTGCACAGAGGACTGTTGGAGTCAGCCTTCCCACCACCATGGACATTTACACCTCCAGATGCAGAAAAGGGGCCACTGGCATCATGAAGGACCCCACTCACCCAGCACACACACTTTTTGTCCCACTCCCTTCAGGTAGGAGGTTGCGGAGCATTAAGAGTAAAACAACCAGACTGAGGAACAGCTTCTTGTCTGAAGGCATAACACTCTTAAATTGCAATTAGACGTCACCGCCATGGCACTTCATGTCCACTTATTTATCTCTGCTGCTGTACTGAATCAGTGCCCCCACTATATCACCCCTACACATGTCACTTTATACATTATCAGTATTACACCTTCTACCTCGTACTCATGCTGCTGTTGTTCATGCTGCTGTTATTTGCACCCCTTTATTTGCACCTTCTATTTATTGTTTGTTACTTTGGGAGTTAACTGGACCGTGAGTACAATGTTTTGTTCCACCTCATGTACCACATGTGACGCGAATGACAATAAAGCCTTATCTTATCTTATCTTATCTTATCCTGCCGGATCCTGATGCTTTTTGTGGGTTGACTCTGTGTAGAGTTCTCCACACATCAGCAGTGGACAGACACAGTAACTGTTCACTCGGAGGGGGTGTGGTTTTTCTTGCCGTCGTGCCGATCTGTGCCTCAAACCGAGCATAGAAGTTGTTAAGCATGTGTGCAAGGGAGGCATCACTGTCACAAGCAGGTGGAGGTGACTTGTAGTTGGTGATGGCCTGGATCCCCTGCCTCATGTGACGTGTGTCAGCAGTGTTTGAAAATGATCATGGATTTTATTTGAGTAGGCACGCTTAGCCTTTTTGATGGCCTGGGAGAGCTTGGCTCTTGACACGCTGAGGCTTGCTTTGTCCCTTGACTTGAAAGTCTTGTCATGGGTTCTTAGCAGCATGCGCACCTCTGCAGTCATCCATGGTTTCTGGTTGGGGCAAGTTGTGATGGGTTTGGAGACAGTAACATCATCAACGCACTTACTGATATTGCTAGTCACTGATTCTGCGTACTCCTCCAGGTTGATGGAGTCACCGGTAGTAGCTGTTACACTGAATATCTCCCAGTCGGTGTGCTCAAAACAGTCCTGAAGAGCAGATAGCTCCTGGTGGCCAGGTTCTCACTTGCTTCTGGTCTAATTTGGCACGTCTGATGAGTGGTCTGTATGCTGGAATGAACATCACAGAGATGTGGTCTTTAGTAGATGTAGTGGGGGCGAGGCTCAGCCCTGTATGCGCTGGGGATGTTTGTGTAAACAAGATCCAGCACGTTAGCCCCGCGGGTTGCAAAGTCCACATACTTTCAGAATTTGGGGAGTACTTACTTCAGATGAGCATGGTTGAAATCACAGGCAACAATAAACAGTCTGTCTGGGTTTGTGTTCTCGGTTTGTGTGACTTGGGTGCGGAAGTGGGAGAACTGGATCTTCAGTTAGCTCTATGGCACAGTCATAAGGCACCTATGAGGAGGCAATTCAGTAGCTTTCTGCTTATTAAAGACTTCTTTAAGATCTAAGTATTCAGGAGGAATGATCAAATTGTTGTCTCTCTATGGAAGTGGAACGAATGGCCATAGAAGGGGTGGTGAGACATGATTGTACACAATAATCAGACCATTTAGTAATGGCGTGCTCGGACCAGGAAATGACAGGATTGTGTTTTTCCAGCCAGGGTAATCCTAAAATTAATTCAAATTCTCACTGTTCGAGGACTAAGAATGCCAGTTCCTCTATATGGAGAGCACTAGTGTGATATTCTATTGGGAGAGTGACTTTAGAGATCTTGCCCATTCCCACTGGTCTTCTGTCTAATGATGCCACTCTCAGATGGTTCTTTAGCGATGTGACAGGAACCTGAAGCTACTCCACCAACTTGGCATGCATGAAATTCCCCTCTGCTCTAGAATCAATCAACATTGATAAGAGAGTGGGGATGACAGTAAACAGTCACAGGCAACAGGACAGATTTAGAAACCATCCCTTTCGTGGAGAAAACTCCACATGCTGTCCAGGGGTCGGCGCCTTGCATTGTTGTGGTCAAGCTTGACACTGGCATCCAGCTCTACCGCAATAAAGACAGAGATGGTTCTTCAAATGATGCTGTCTTTCCTCGGGACTCAGCCTTGAAGAATCACACTGCATGGGTTCTAACGGTTCTGGTGACTCAGCGGTGGATCTTACAAGGAGTCACTCTTCTGTTACTCCTGGTCTTGTTGTGGCTATGCATCAGATGGTCCAACTTTATCGAAAGGTTTATTAACTGGTCCAACGTCAAGTCATCATCCTTACTGGCTAGCTTAAAGATGTCCTCATTCAGTCCTTGACGGAAAACAACTAACACAGTGGCCTCGTTCCAACCACTGCTTCTAGCGAGAGTTCGAAACTCTAAGGAGTAGTCAACAACAGAATGACTACCCTGTTTTAGCTTAGCTAAGAGTTTCCTGCTTACCTTACCCTCATAAGGATGATCAAAAACAGTTTTGAATTCTTTAAGGAACTGGGTGAAAGATAACCGGTGTATCTGATTCCAGCTTGCCATAGCCCACTCTAGTGCCTTGTCTGCTAGTCGGGAAACAATTAAGGAAATCTTAGCAGAATCAGAGCTATCATCAAGCTATCATCAATCAAGATAAACAAAACATTATAACAGGAAACCTCAACATTTGTCAGGATCACCTCCAGGATCACCTCTGGCTTGCTGACCGGGAAAGTTGATCTGTTGTAATCATCTGTCATGGCACCGTGTGAGCAGCTGAAGCAGAGAAGCTCAAAGTTTGGATTTGCCCCGTTAGTCCCTTGACGCTAGCGACCAGCTGGGCTCTGAACCTGTTGTTCTGTCTGTTGATGCACGAGCGACTTGAGGGACTGTGTCACGATCTAAAAGTTGCCCTTGTTCCGTCAACGGCCTTCTGAAGCACTTCTGGGTCTGCCGTCTGCATGGTTGGTTGAATTATTCTGTAACCCGTTGACAGAATCCAGACATGTGTGGATAAAGAGAATAAGATGGGGTTTATTCTCATCAGACAAAAGCATAGTCAGAGTACAAGGATGGGTCAAAGCCAGAAGGTGCAGCAGGATCACAAGGGGGATCATAACATCAATTTAACAAAACCAAAGGGGCAGGCTGAAGATGTAGTCAAAGGGCAGGCAAAAGGGTTCAAAAAACACACAGCAAGAGTCCAAGGCAAAGGTACAGAAAGGGGCAAGCAAAATCAGAAAACGAGATATCCAGCAGAGGTCAAAAACAGGCACGAACACACACAATCAGAGAAACTGCTCAGTAAGTTAATCAGATACAATACTTCACAATGACTACTTCTAAAGCCCGGGCTTATAACCTATCTGCTCTGAACATACACAGATGATGCAAGTCAGTAATCAGGTGATTGTGAACTCTGATAGGTTGGTCTAACAGAGTCAGAGATCATGTGATCCCCCTTGGGATTGTGGATGGTGTAGTCCGATTCAGACTCCAGGTCAATGGGAAGTTGCGCTGTCACGTGATCTCCCGAAGGAGTCTGGGAAATGCAGTCCGTTTTGGTCTGCGAGTTGGACTGAGGTTTGACACCTAGTCTGTCAACTGTAAAATTAGTCTCAAATATTTTCCAAAATAAAACGCTATATCAATAGAAAGTCTGTTTGACAAGGTTAAAAACTAGTTAGCATGTCCAATTAGCCTGACTGCATCTCTTTGGACAGTGGGAGGAAATCGGAGAACCCAGAGGAAACCCACACAGACACGGGGAGAACATGCAAACTCCGCGACCCTGAGGGAGAAGCGGCTTGGAAAATGGATGGATGGATGGATGGATGGATGGATGGAAAAACTAGTTAGACCTTGTATGCAGGACTGTAATCTGGGTGGTACAAGCAGTGGCATACAGCCAGTGAGATGTAGATCCTATCAGGCCAGTGGACCCATATATGCTTGCTATCTGGAAAATGCCATGAGCGGGGGGGGGGGGGGGGTTTCTCAAAAAAACAAGCAAGATAAAATTGGTGGTTGAGAGATGGTGGTTGTTGGAAAAAAGTACATAACCTGCCCCGGAGTCATTACTATACTGTGGAGTCATTACTTCTTTACTGTACTGTGATTGTTGACTTATATGATGTAACAGTCATTGAGGTATTTTGCTATTATTTATTTATTTTTTTTTTGCTGTATGAGGGCTATAGCGCTGTTCACTTGAGCCCCACTTCTTAAATCAAATTTGTGCCCCTGTGGATGGGGGGAATATAAAAAGCTTACATCCAGTCTGTAAAAAATGTGTCAAGGAGAATGTTCAATATATAATACATGTAATAATATTATTTTGAGAAGTGAAGGCTGATAATGACAGATTTTGAGGTATTAAAGGAGTATTTTTTCCTATAGTGTTGTATGTGACCCCAGTGTTGGGCCTTATGATCATAATGTCAATGGGGGACATAGTGATGGTGAAGGGAGAGGAAGTGGGTCACAATAACAATCACAAGACTCAGCTCATCTTGCACCTCCAGTCCATCTCCCAAAGGTAAGATTTACATCAGACAAAATGTTTTTATATTTATGCTAAAATTTCTTTTGTTTTATATATGTGTACAGTATGTTTTAAATGTATACTTCTTATGTTTTGTATTGTGCAAAAATCTATATTATTTATATGTATATCAATTAATTATATTTATGCTATAACCATTTTGATGTCAGTGTTAATGTGTTCTAAGGCAGAGATTATTAATAGGGTGATATTTTAAACCATTTATTTGGACATTAAGCGCTCTTGTGTTCAACAGGAAAAACACAGTTTTTCAAGGAAGCCCACTATTTACAGTTACCATCCAATACCTGGCCCAGCTTATCAATCCTTCATTAAATTATTTAAATCAGGTGTGCTGCTGATGCATGGCAATGATTAGAGTGCACTGGGATGTCAGCATTTTTTGTTTTTCTAAGCAAGATATTAAGAACTTTACTGAAAACAAGAAATTTACTATTACTGTTTACTGTATTTAAGTTCTTTTGTCATCATTCTAGTGGTATATAGTGTTTTTACACATGAAAAATATACTGTATATATATATATATATATATATATATATAGTTGTAAATAATTTCTGTACTTGCTAAGACCTTTGCATGGTCTGTAGAAAACTGAATCTGTTTAGGATCAGGGAAATGCAGCAGTTGTCCATAACTTGTTATTTACCTTTGCTGCCCTCTATAGGACACATGAAGATATTGGAGAAACAGGTACAACACTCTTGGCTGTAGAGACTCAACAAGGTATGACATCATGTCCTCAGCACAGTTAAAAGAGTGCTCTGTCTTATGAAATATTTTTATACTTCCTATGCATGCATATGCATATAACTGATGTATTACCCTTCCTTTGTAATTAATGTGTAATTGCATTTCTTTCAAAGAGGACAACTCAGAGGGAGAGGAGGTTGAATATGGCTATCCGATCACCTGTGGTGACAGCAAAGCAGTGCTTCTGTTCAAGAAGTTTGTATGTCCAGGAATCAATGTCAAATGTGTTAAGGTTCGCATCATTAAGCTGTTCATCCAAAACACCAGATTCAGACAGCAACCTAACAAGAAAGAAATGAGAGTTTCAGTGCTTGTGTCTTTCCAAAACTTTGTAAACACACAGAATTTAATGTAACATTTAAAAGTTAATCATCTCAAAATTGTGGTAGTATATTGTTATCGTATATTTGTAATTGGACATTCTTTTTCATTGTCAACAGCTGAGGTTTAATGAATCAAACACTTTTACAATTCACGTTGTGTGGCACTTTTCCCAGACTTGCAAAGTGTGTTTGGACACTGAAATACAGTGCTCTCTCTCTTTCTCTCTCTCTTCTGTCTAGTTCAATGATCAGCTTATTAGCCCCAAGCAGTTTGTGCACCTGGCTGGCAAAGCCACGCTCAAGGACTGGAAGCGAGCCATCAGGCTTGGAGGAGTGATGCTCAGGTGCGTCTGTTCTCTCTGCTCTTCTACACGCTCCCTCTATTTGACTGCTTTTTACCAGGACATAATCATTGAGCTTCCCAAAATTAGTTTATCAAAATCTTCACTTTAAGCAACAGAACACAGTGGGGAATCGGTTTTTGAAAAACTTCACAGCTGTGATTTTGTAGATCATTATTTGCAACAACACACAACCTCTGGTGTTTTATATCTTTTGTACACCATTAAACAACAATGAAGCCTTAAATGTTATTGAAATGTGCACTATCAGAAGATACTCTGTTGGTACATTATTCATGTATCAAGGTAAGAACAGTGTAAATATACTCTCAAAGATACAACCGTGGTCTTAAGGTCTAACTGGGTGTGGTAAGTAAGTTTTTCTCTGTCAGTGCAACTTAAATAATATAACTGGAATGCAATATGGTACAATGCCAATACATAAACATTTATAAAATCTAGAAACGAAGGCTAAAGCCACCTTGCATTTCAGAGAAATGTAACCTTTATTTGTAGTGGGTTATAAGTGCAATAAAATCAATAAATACACAGATATTTTAGCACAGAATCCCAGCATCACCTAAACATTCTGCTGTTCCAGAGTGCAATAACTACACCATCAAATATTGGTCACATCTGAACATTTGTGCTGGTATTTTTTTTAAGTATTTTATGGCAAAAGTGAAGTATACCATAATTTCAATCTCATTATGCACCCCTAAAAGCCACTGTTGCTGTTATTCATCAGTGGTGGATAGTGGAATGATACAGGTGTGGTGAAAACAAATTTTACTGCATTGGATATAAAAAGACAGGATGAGTGTGTCTCAGCCAACCAGACTGTGTGGTTGCAAGTGTGTACTTGCAGAGAAACTGCTCTTAGGGTTACATTTAAGGTCATGATGCTTTCCCATAAAAATCTCCTATAGTAGGGTTGAGTTAACTTGTCTATATCCTTTTCTTTTCATCCATCCATCCATTCATTTTCTAAGCCACTTCTCCGTCAGGGTCGCGGGGGGGTGCTGGAGCCTATCCCAGCAGTCTTCAGGCGAAAGGCCTTTTCTTTTCATATTCCTAAAATATGACTCAAATCAGGTTTTCAAGTTGTCCTTATTTTCCTCTCTTGTCAAAGTGTGCTGAAGATGTCATCCATCTTTATACTGGCAGCTAGAGTATGTGTTATCTATCTGATGTGACTCAGTTCATGACTTGACAGCTTGAGTCATCTGTTTAACACAGAGAATGTAGTTTGTATTCAACAGTTCTGGCATTTGAATTTTTATAGGATTAAAATGATCCACTTTCTCGCATCTCTTTTGTCTGTTTCCTGCAGAAAGATGATGGACTCAGGTCAGATTGACTTTTACCAGCACGAGACCGTGTGCACCAACTCTTGCCGCAGCACCAAGTTTGACCTGCTGATCAATAGCACACGACTAGCCCCCAGTGTGCTGCAGACACCCTGCTCCCCTCTTCCAGGTACACAGCCATACTCTCAATACACAGAACAGCTACAGGTTTCTGAAGCATTGGGAAACTGTGCAGAACACTGCAGCCTGTTTTTCAGTAGGTTTGATTTACAAATGAACTCAAACACGTCAGGTGAAGGACAGTAGCTCATAGAGTGTGGGCTCTGATCCACAAGAAATTGTTAGGTAGTTGTATGTGGTATTTCGGGCAAAAGCGCACTGACTTGGACCGCAGCACTGTATGTGCAAAGGCATGCTGGGTAAGATTTGATGGAAAGGTCATCTGAAATGATTTCTCATAAACCAGAAAGAATAAAATTATAATACCGAAGAACTGAAGTGCTTGTTATTTTCTGCTCTAGAGGAGGAAGTGGCCTAATAATAGATATTCTCACAATTCTAACACTGATTAAATTAATCAATAGATCTGGCTTGGGAAATAATACAGTTTTGTTTAGGTGCAATAAGTTGGATTAAATGGATACTCCTTCTGTTTACTCTGTCTTATTGATTATTTTAAAGACAGCTGTTTACCAGAGTCCTACAGCAACCAATTATCAGTCTGGCAAAGATTAGGCCTGCAATGACATGAAGAAAGACATGCTGTCCAGAATGTACTAAAACTGTCTTGCTGGCCCCAAATAATTAAGGAAATCCACAGCTATTTGGTCTGTTTCTTCATCTCTTCCAAAATAAGGTCATGATTGGCATTTCCCCACACTGCATTTTAGCAGCTGATGCATCATGTAGAATTTAACACGTTTATCACATTTTGTCAGTTACAATCTAAATGGCTGTTTGCACTTGCATATATTCACTTCCATGCACCACTTCTTTATCAGTTTGATGGGGAGTTTTGCAGGCGCTTGCCTGCTGTGCACATCATAACAACAGTAAAGCTTTTTGGGGTTTTTCAAAGTTGATGGATTGAAGAATGTTCTCACATGTAAGCATGCTTCATTCACTTAGCTGTGCTGTGTGAATATATGCACACATTTGTCAACAAGTGTACCACTTCATGCAGGTTTGTTTTGGCTGTAGCATCGTTCTGACAGTCATCTATCCCCACATGTTGTGCAAAAACAACAATCTGTAGTTGGATAGTTTGCTGTTTTAAGTAGGTGATTTCTGGCTACGATGTTGAATGATGAAACCCACCAGACTTTCTGAATAAAGAAAGCAATTTTAGCTGTAGGAGCATCATAAATATCACTTGAGAGGGACTAAATGGTTATACATCCCATGAAGGAGGATCAGTATGGTGTGGCTTATGTGTTGTGTGTAGTCATGGGACAGGAAAGCAGTGCAGAGGAGAGGCCTGAGGAAACAGTCAGTGATGTGGTTGACTCCTGCCCCCCACAGATGACCCCCACTACAAACAATGGAGAGGTCAGAATGGACACAGAGGACATATCTGGTCAGTTTGGCATAATGAACAAATAAACAAAACAAACAAATAAATAAATATTTAAACAAAAAATATTGCAGGTTTTTATCATATTATTATTGCTGCAGATGAAACTTTGTGTCTGTGGAAGGGCATTGCTGAGTTGGGGCTGATGGGGGAGGTAGTGTCCACTATCCGCTTAGAGCTGCTAGCCATGCTGAGGGGAGTGGAGCAGCGCAGTGAGCAGGCGACCCTGCAGGAGGCAGGTGAGGACTTGGCTGGGAAGGTTTTGCTTTCAGAATACATTCAATCACAGGCTTTGTGTATATGTGGTGTCAAAATTGATCACTGTGTAAAAATTGTTCAGAATGATTTGTCAAAGTGTAATTTCAGAGACTAAAAATACATGTAAATCTCATCACCCTTGAATGTACCAGACAGTCTCGCAGGGTGATCGGAATGTGCTGTAGTTTATTTATTGTGAGCAAGTGGAATTCATGCATTGCAATTGCAAGTCAAGTAACTAAAGACTATTCATTTGTAGCTGTTCAAATATATATATATATATATATAGTTGTTAGCAGAGGTTGGAAATGAGCCTGTATAAACCCTTAGAAGTCCCAATGAGTAGAAAATGTATGTCAAAAATGCATAAAGATATGGATGAGTGACTTTGGTGTGAAAGAACTTGACTGGCCTGACCTCAACCCAATAGAACACCTTTAGGATGGATTAGAGCGGAGACTGCAAGCCAGGCCTTCTCGTCCAACATCAGTGTCTGACGTCACAAATGTGCTTCTGGAAGAATGGTCAAAAATTCCCATAAATGCACTCATAAGCTTTGTGGAAAGCCTTCCCAGTAGAGTTGAAGCTGTTATAGCTGCAAAGGGTGGGCCGACATCATATTAAATTCTATGAATTAAAAGAGGGATTAAGAATGGGATGTCATTCAAGATCATATGCGTGTGAAGGCAGACAAGCAAATACTTTTGTGTGTGTGTGTGTGTGTGTGTGTGTGTGTGTGTATATATATATATATATATATATATATATATATATATATGTGTGTGTGTGTGTGTGTGTGTGTGTGTGTGTGTGTGTACAAAGTAAAAAAATCATGTGTACAAGACAGAGATATGCTATATATTGACATCTGCATTTTAGTGTGGAATATAATATGGTACATATGTGTGTACTAGATGCAGTGCTTCTGAACACACTAACACACATGTTTGGGCTGCTGGATTCTGTGAGACAAGTCTTGGACCTGCAGCGAAACAAGACTGACCAAAATCAACATCAGATGCATTCCACACTCAAAGGTGAGATAAAAGCTGTGAACAACATGAAGTACGTTTATTAAAAACATCAGGCCTTGTCTGAGCTGTAGTTTCAGAGTGGTGTAGTGTAACTGTTTCTGATGATCATGTAAACTGTTCTACCTCTCTCTCCCCTTCCCCAAAAGTTCTTGCTGACCAGCTGGATAAGCAGAAAATGATGGTTTGTATATCCAAACGGTCCAGGCTGCAGCGGCCATGCTCCTCCAGCCTGCTGACCTCTTCCACATCACCATTCACAATCCTCTCTCCCATCAACCTAACCTCAACCAGCCAACCTCTGACCATCGCTGGTCTGCCTGTGGCCATGCTGTCCCAGCTGCCCACTGACACCCAGCTGCTCCCTCACCACACCAGCACAGAGGCCATGGCTGTAGCATCCCCCAGTGGGTTCACTGTGCTCAGTGCAGGTCTCGAGGACAGAACTCCCCCAGTGGGGGTGCTTGACCTGAGCCCAGGACAGAGAAGGGAGAGGGAGGGGGAAGAGGAGGAGAGAAGGTCTATATGAGATAAGTGAACTGGAGATTGGACAGAGAAAGGGAAAAGGAAGACAGCAGGAGCGGCTAGGTGATGCAGAGGGTGTTGTTGGTAGCAATAAACCATGCAAGAATTGAGGGACGTGAGAGTGGATCCCACCTTTCCACCTTTAAATAGAGATACTGTAGATGAAAAAAAGGAGGGAGAGAATGCAATTGGGTGACCATACACTTTTTATTAAAATACAAGGGAGTGCTGATTTGGGATTGGCTGTGCTATCATCATGTAAACGAGTCTATATAACATAGACACTGTTAATGTTTAAGTGCTAAATTCTTAGAAGCTTACTAAACATGGGCAGTGGAGATATTATGTGATATCTTAGCCGTTCTTATATCATTGCTATCCTAACAAAATAATGTATCTCCAAAATAGCAACTTTACATGAGAAAACAAAAATGTTTTTAACTTTTAATGTAAGTTAAATGTTTGATTCCAAGTAAAATTTCTATTGGTGCATTTATCATAGCATTTTCACACATTATAAAGGGAAGTTGTGCTCAAATGATGGAGAAAAAAAATGAAATGATATATGACTATATAAACTAAAAAGCAATATACAATTGAGTTTAAAAGTCAGAAACTACCCTTCTTTCATTCAATTTCATGTCCATATGGCCATTACATCCAAGTCATCATTTCACAGCATCAGGTAAAAAAGAAGTAAAATATATTTAACAGAAAAAAATTCAACTTAATATAATAGAAATTGTTTCAGTATTTAGTGTGTCCACCTTTACCTTTATTGCAGCTTCCATTCTTTTTAAGGAACTTTTTTACAGTTTCTCAGGGAAACCTGCAAGGATTTATTTCAGTTGTAAAAGTTGCATTTGACTGCTTCTCATGGTCCAAGTTATCCAAAAAATTACACTCTGTCTATGAGACCTTACTCCACATCTTAAATGTCTACTGTTGGTGTTCTAGTGCAGATTTTATTCTGTTTTGTCGGTTTTCTTTTCTCAGCAATGGCTTCTTGACACCTACACATCCTTTTAAACACAATGTTGTCTTCTCACAGTGGAAGGAGGGTCAGAATCACCTGTGGATTGATTTATTTGAATTTTGGCAATACTTTATGCTTTTTTGCACAAATGTCAGGTTTTAGCTGACCAACCTAATACAGTGTTTATAATATGCAATAATTCTGCTAGTAACCAGGAAGGGGAAAGTGAATATCATTCTCTTTGTCAGAATCTTTCCTTTCTCTTAGGGAACCTATTTTTATAATCTCTGTATTTATGACTTTGACTTTCTGTCATGTACAACTGCACATGTAACATTCATTTACATGTGATTATGTGGTAATTATCATATACTGGTTTCCATAGTGATTGATGTAGCATTTCTGTAAATGATGGATTTGTAACCCTGATTAGCTTGAAATGAGGTGACGTGTAGCTTGTTGTATTGAGTAAGTCTACTCTAATATCTGATGCATCTAACCGCTGCTAAAAATACCTCATATACTTTCAGTGTATCAGAAATGACAATCGTAAACTGACTTGAGCTCTTGAGCACTCAAATGATAATTACTAATTATCTAATTACTAATAACTGTTATCATTAAAATTCTTCTAGCTGACCTGTAATGTGTTAAAAAAGGAAGCTCTCAGAAAAATCAATGTGGTTATAGTTTAACACAGGGAATGGTAATTATTGGTGCTTGAAATTTAGTTTCTCAATTAGTAAAACGATTTAAATGGCAAGGTTATACTGTCATGTCTGTTCAAGTAGAATCCCTCCTCTGCTCCTGTAGCACTGCTTGAGTTTTTTTGTTTGATGTCACGTTACAAAGAACCTCTGCTCTGTGGAACAGCACCTGTTTATTTCAGCTATTAAACTGAATGCTGTGCTTTATGTACCTTTGCTTTTATTTCCTTCATGGCCTCCTACTCAAAACATGTTACATTAGGTATGTACACTGCTATTCAAAAGTTTAGAATCACATATCATGTGAACATGGTTTGTTATTTTCTATACAATAATAAACTACTGTAGAGTTAAATATTAAACACACACAAAGTGGTATTTTTAGATGTATTCAATATTTTGAGTATTGTGGGCTAAACAAAAATGTATTAAAAAATCACATTTTACTTAAATTTCACAGTAATGTTTGTTAGGTATTCTGCCTGAAGTCATGAAACAAGGCCTTCCGGATGTTAATTTCATCATAACTTTATTCTTTATGTTATATGGCTTTCAAAGTCATTTCAGAATCATCTACAGCTCTCTTCATTGTTCTGGAAACATCTAAGTCTACATTCTAGCCTCTAGGTGGTGATGGTGCATTACCAGGAGGGAGTGGGAGCTGGTGAAACACATGAACTGTCTGTGCTGTCTGTTATATACATAGATATATGATTTTCTAATAAGTAAAATGCCAATTTTGGTTCAGCGAAAAATTTAATTCAAATAATTCCTCCATTTACCCCAAATGTGCCAAGCCCTGTTTGGTGTTTTCTTTTTAAATTAGTACTGTGGAAACAGCATGCCTAAATCATTTTGCATGCAGATTCTACCCTATATGTTTTAGACGCATACTTATCTAATGTTACCTCAGAAATCAAGGGAATTATCAGGGCATTTGTTCCTCTCTTTCCTGCAAGAATAGATTATATTCTATGAAAGTTCTTCACTAGATCTGTAACCAACCTTCCTCCTGGAGACCTACTTTCCTCCAGAGATTAGTTCAAACCTGCATCTAACATGCTGATTCCCTCATACCTAAAACTACTGCTTGGGATCCAGCCAATCAAGGACTTTTAAAGAAGTGAAATAGCTGGAGCAGGGGAGCAGATTCTGTTTGGAACTAGACTCTGCAGTAAGGTGTAACTTACTACTGTTCTACTGCTTCACAGCCCAAGGCTTTGCGCTGGGCATAAGTTCATATGCGGCTGCTCCAGAATCAGAATCACTTTATTCTGCCAAATATGTTACACATACAAGGAATTTATATTAACAAGTATTAACAAGTATAGTGTCACATGGGACAGTCGTGGGCTGGAGGTTAGGGAACTGGCCCTGTGACCGGAAGGTTGCCGGTTCAATCCCCAGCGCCGACAGTCCATGACTGAGGTGTCCTTGAGCAAGACACCTAACCCCCAATTGCTCCCCGGGCGCCGTGGATAGGGCTGCCCACCGCTCCGGGAATGTGTGCTCACTGCCCCCTAGTGTGTGTGTGGTGTTTCACTTGCATGGATGGGTTAAATGCGGAGATGGAATTTCCCCGGTTGTGGGATCAAAACAGTATCACTTAAAAATAATATTGAAAATGCTTTTATTTGGATTTTTTATAAAGTCACTGTTGAAAAAAGCCTTGCATCTCCAAAATGGTAACTTGAAAAAATCAACCAATGGGGTTGTTTGACTTGCAAACTGTATGTCAAGATTAAATGAATAAATTGTGTTGTCATTAAGTAACTAGTTTACATTAAATGGACAAAGAAAAAATCACATTTCATTAAATGTTTATGTTGATCCAATGAGAATTTCACTACAATGAAACCTGAGTAAATTGCACTGAAATGTTTAAATTTAGTTCCATCAACAGCTAAACTTTATGGTGACATATGGACATATGGTAACAGAGTCTGTATACTGACAGATCTGGCACAACTGAGTTAACCTCATACAGCAAGCTTATTTTTTTGAGTGTAGGTAAAAAAAGAGGTTCGTAACTTTAAATGGAAGTTAATATAACAATCTTTCTTACTAAGTCATTTTTGACTATTTATGTGGATTTATATGGATTATACTTGACTATTTATATGGATATCATACTCAAAAAACTGAAAAAATGACAAAAATGGAAATTCAAGGTTTTGTACAATGACAACAATGTGTATCTGAATACTTTTGATATATACTTTCTGTTACTGTATGAAATGCTATTATGTCATTCTAATATTATAAAAAATATGCTGGATGGATAATAACGGTAGTCTTGAAGACTTAAGGATTGGATTTGTCAATTTGGTCTACTTTGTGTCATACAGTGTCTAACATGAGCAAGCCTATATTAAAATTACGTAATAATTCATTGTGGTTTGAGGCAAGTGTGATGACTTAGGCAGTTTCCACAATGCTAATGACTGACTACAAGGTTCCATTACTTGCTAGCTACATTAAGCTTGTAGCTTCAGTGCAAAATTAAAGAGACAAACTTCAGACACCAAACATGTCTTGGCTGATCAATTACATTTGGGGTGAATGGAACGACTGACTAAATTAAATTTCTGTGACATAGTCACAAGTGCTCACTATAGTTTTGGATCCAAGTCCAAATAGTGAAACTGCACATCCAAGCTGCATGTAGTTTTCGAAGCCTCTTACAGAGTACTGTGCATAATCACTCGCCATGCATTTGTTTCTTCACACACACTCATGAAACACTGGACTGGAGTAGGATGGCTGCTCAACACCATCTTTGCCCTTTCTAAATTGAATAAAATAGAGTGGGATCCATCACTCATTTGTCATGTGTGGCTAAATAAGTTAATGTGTACGAGGGATTCCCATAGCAGGGCTCAAATGTGTTTCTGCAAGAGAGTACATCTGTCTCTTTCTCTCAATTTAATCCAATCCCGACACTCCAGTGGTCACATGAGGAACCTAAACAAATGATGAACCACAGCATGGTGCCCCACAAAAGTGACGATTGAATTCCCTGTCAGAGGAAATGTTGGCTGCTGTGAAATCTTCTGTTCTGCGCCTCTGCTCCGTGCCCCCCTGAGATCATATGTTTGGATAACAGTGCAGCATCAGCATAAAAGTGTGCTGTTCCGCAACTCTACTGCTCAAGCATAAAATGTGCATTGTAAACATATATAGCTCATGTTTGGATAACTGTACAAATAGATTGGGTATGTCTCTACATTGTTGTTCAGCAGTGGTGGTCAAAAGACAAACTCTGTACTTAGGTTCAAGCAGAGATACCATTAGTAAAATATTGCTTGTGTAAAGCAGAAGTCTTCTATTTGTATTTCTGCTTGAGTTAAAGTACAGAAGCACTTGCTTTTAAGTACACAATACTTTAGAAGCAAAAGCGAAAGCACAGTGATCACAGTATTACAGTGATATTATTATCATTATTATATCATTATTATTAAACTTCCCTGTTTACTAAAGTTACAGATGTATGGCTAAAGCTACCTTCTGTGTACAACAGGTCAAACAAAGCAGCCAATCAAAAGGTGTGCTATGTGAATGTTTCTTCAGCTTGGTCCTGGAGGCCCACTGCCCTGCACTTTTTAGTGTTTTCTCTGCTTCTCTGATCCAACTAATCAGCTCTTTACCAGCCCATTACTGAGTTATGGTGGCTATTTTAAAGCAGGAAAAACATTAAAATGTGCAGGGCAGTGGGCCTCCCAGACCTGGGTTCAGAAATACTGTGCTATGCAATGATTAGTTTGCTCTTTGATTAGTTTCAAAGTGCCTGATATTTATATTAATCATTCTACTGAATTGGTTCAAAGGCATAGTTCAAAACACATTTTGGCCTTTTAACTGATTTTATCTTTAGATTAAAATCGTTTTGCTTTAAAGGAGCCTACACCTTAATTATATTAACCTTATTACTTATACTACACCTTATTTTATTAAAATAAATGACTGAACATTCCATGTCTTGGTAGTGACTGTTTCTGTAGTGACCATTTAAGCTACTCTAAAATTGTAATGTTGGGACGCAAATGCTGAGAGAAGCAAGATTGACGCAAATCCAAAATCAGGGTCAAGACAGTCCAGGGTCAGAGAGCTAACACATAGAGAACAGGGAACAGACATAACGAAAGAAACACAGGATATACAAACAAAGGAGGTTGGAATAAACAAATGCCAAATGAGAATATTTCAAACAATATATCAAAGACATCAAACAAAGACCGGCCAACAACTAGGGAAAAAACACAGGAACAACGAGGGGGTTAATAAGACACAGGTAATGAATACAGGTGGATACCATCAAGGGAAGGGTCTGGAAACAAGGGGGCAGGACCAGGAAGAAAAACAAAGAAACACATGGACCAGACCAAAACCAAAACAAAAGCACATGACAGGACTAAAAGGTAAACAAAAGCACATGGAGGAGTGGGAGGGGCCAATCGTGACAAAAATGCTGGGTAGTACATGGCTATCAAACCCAACTCAGCAGTTGTAGAAACATAAAATTATAATAGTTTGCTCGCAATAGACAGTAACCTATGTATGATGATTTTGTATATTTTAGCTTAATGCTATCTCAATGAATGCCTTGGCTTTAAATAGATCATATCTATATTTGGATATTATACATGGTCCAATTTTCTCTCATTTCAGAGTAACAAGTACTGACACATACTGCAGAAAATAGTGAAGTGAAAAGACTCCAAATATATACTTTGAAGGGCCCATATTATGGAAACTCAAACTCATTTTATTGAAATAGAGTTTGATGTAGTGTGTAAACAATGTATCATTCAATCCTAAATCAAAATGTGTATAAATAGAAAATAAGCTGCAGAAACAGTCCATTTCAAATTCATTGTGTTTGTGATGTCACAAAAATCAACTTATTCAGCCAACATTGGTTTAGCCCTGTTCATTCACATTGAAGTTAGGAGTGTTTCACTGCTTTTTGCATGAGGCACAAGGGCAGCCAATCAGAACAGAAGTTATTTACATAGATCAGTCTTAAAATCTTATTCATTTCTAAGTCTCATTCGTTTCCATTTCCATATTTCACACAAATATTCTAAGCAGATTTCAGGGGGAAAAATTGTAGATATGTAAAGTGAATAATGTTGGATATGGGCCCATTTATAAACTACAAACACTTGAAAAAGTACCTGCTTAATTACTGGCTACTACTGTTGTCATGATGTATGGAGATCAGAATCTGCTCTGGGCTTCATAGAATTAGAACAGTGGGGAAATGTCCTTGGCTTGCTTCATGTAAGCAACTTGGTTGACCTATGCTTTAACACTGCAGACTGCTCTAGTGGCAGATGACTCACAAAGCCCAGGAAGCAGCAAACCCCAAAACATATCCAATTTGACGTTCAAGCTGTGTCTGTTCCTTTAGTCCTTGTTTGTCAGAGCTGTCATCCGGATGTAGACAGGTGTGTGTGTCTATGTCATTAGCCTGAACTAATCTTTTATGATTAGGATTTGAGTCACACTGAACAACTGAGCATCATGGTACTCACCTTAAAACTCTTCCATTGGAATCACAGCTGTGAAAATAGGTCAAGCCGGGGGGATGAATGTGGGGGAAAAAAGTCCAACTCTAGCCATTGTGTAAAATTAAATTGATATGAGAAATGTGAATGGATTAGTGTTGGACTATCTGCAACTGCCATCCCTCCTGGCTGTAGGACATGGCTGTACAATAGGTGTCTGAGCTGAGCTGGGCTCCAGCTCTAACCTTTTGCTGTTGCTGCTGTTCATGAATCAATAGACAGCCTCTCTTTTGCCATGTCCTAAAAAGATTAACTCAAATCCAGAAAACCTGTGGGCCTGCTAAGATAACGTGATGCTGTGGGTCAGAATTCCAGAGCTGGCTGACTAAATCCTATTGTTTCCAAGGCCAAAGACCTTCTGGACAGAGGTCCGCTCAGGTGCTCAGGAAATGTGGCATCATCTCATAAGACAGCTGTGAAGGGCACTGTATAGAGCCAGTGTATGAGATGATCTTACAGAGATATTAAATTTGCTTGCATCACATTTTCAAGTAACATCGAATAAAGCACATAAGAAGCTGGTCATTGATTGTGGAAGGTCATGGTTGTAAATTGCTCCTGCTGGACAAAACACTTCTTTTTCCACTTTTAATCATATACCATTTTTACCAGATTATCCAAAATTCCAAAATGTACATTAGCCAAATCTAAAAAAGAAAAATATAGAATGCATTTTCTTTCTCCTGTATCTTGGAAATTATAACATGTAGTTGTAGATTTACATTATATAAAAAACAGTATTTACTCCTACACTCTAAGGGCCTATGTGTGGGCACAATTCAACAGTCAGCTCCTTGTCATTACTGCATAACTTGAGTATGCACTTTCATAGCAGCTACCACATTCTTCATAGCTCTTACTGAATAATAAGTCTTAAGGTAACTGATAACATGCATAATGCTAAAAAAACAGATGAAAAGCTACATGCATCAGCAGCCTAGACACGTTAACAAATCCCACAGCAAAATCCCCAGTGTTGAAACAGTGTTATATTAAGTCATACAGCATTCATTTGTGTCTAGCTGGGCTTACATAAAGGGCTGTTCTGCAGGTGTTTATTCAGCGCTGGGGATTTTGCTGTGCGTTTCTGCTGTTGCAAAATCACTACAAATGAGCTCTCACTTTTAGAGAACATCTCCTAGAGCAGTTTCTCCTGTCCCCAGGACACTTTGAGCCCAGTTTCAGAAAGACCACACCTGCTTCCTCCCAGCTCCTCATTTATGTCTAGCTGGGCTTAAATAAACACTGCTGATGTGCACTGGGGATTGTGTGCTGTTATGAAATCACTGCAAATCAGCCCTCACTTTCAATCTGGAAAAAGTCTGCATCGTTTTTCAGTCCCTAGGAAACCCTACAGCTCAGTTACAGAAAGACTATGCCTGCTTCCTCCCACCTGCTCAATTAACTTCAAATGAATTCAGGTCTGCTGTTACATACATCATATGTCCAGAAGTTTCGAGACACTTCAAGGTTTCACTGGGTGGCATTCAGCCACAAGAGCATTAGTGAGGTCAGGTAGGCTGCTGGTGTTGGATGATTAGTTCTGGATCACAAACACCGCTTTAACTCATTCTGCAGATAAATGGAGCTCCATCACACCAGAGAGTGCATACACTGCTCAACGGCTCAGTGCTGGAGAGCTCTATACACCTCTAGCCAACACCTGGCATTAGACATGGTGATTTTAGGTTCATTACACAAGCTATGTGCAAGCAGTTAAACAGTTGTGTCAGGAATGGTGGCACATTAAAGTAACTGAATTCATTCATTAGATGCAGTATCCGGCATACAACACAGCAAATGCCATATTTCTCCATGCACTCCATCTGAATCCCTAGATTTTCACACACTCTTTCGTACAGGAGAGCCCTCCACAGCAGTGCCAGTGGGTGTTTTTTCTGAACTGCTGCATGTGAATGTTGCAGTGGGGGATCTACGCGCACACGCTTAAATCCCGCATTGCGCCGCATGGGGGCGTCCATCACACACTTAAATCTGCACCCACGTCCAACAACACCAGAAAGTATGCCTGGGAAAGAAAAAAATCCTAATCCCGTTTTGAACTGTTTACCCTGACGTCAGTCCGCACGGCTCGCAGCGTCTCTCTCTCTCTCTCTCACTTCTCTGCTCTCTCAACTCCGCTTCGCCCGGGATTTCGGGGACCGATGGACTTGGAGTCCATAACCTACAGACCTGGAGCCACTGACATGATCCCCGTCTGTTTTTCCCAGACTGGACTAAAAGCGTAACATGAATACCTGCGCCATTCTTCTGCTTCTGGCTGTTCAGATTCGCGCCGACAGCGTCGAGGGACCAACAGGTAAAAGTGCCGTTTCTCTACCTGAGCACTTTCTGAAAAGTTATTCCTGTGTTTGGCGAGAAGGCTACGGCTGACATCCTCTAACGGCGAAATGTTTTGGGGTTGAGCTTCTTCCCCCTGAAATTGTTTACGAACTTTTGTAGCGTGGGGATGTTTGGGGACGGTTTGGGTAGAGGGTGAAGATGTGACTCTCTCACGGCTAAAGCGTTACCTCAGAAAAGTCGTCTGGACTTCGCTTCGGCGTGTATTAAAATCAACCTCAAATCCAATTAGACCTGCTCTCAGTCACTTTACAGGCGAGGTGGAAAACTGTTAAGTCTGTAACACCGACTTTCCTCCCCCCTCGAGTCCCCAGCGTAGTTTTTAAAGCAGTGTTATATTGCATTAGGGTGTTTAGTTTCATTGTCTAGGCGGACCTGCTTTATTTGTGTCCTCTGAATAAACTGGTTCATGTGATTCATTGTAGTAAACTGATTCCAGGAGCCAGACCTTGTGCATCATTTCACAGTCGTACTGCGCAGATAATAAGACTGCATGTCTAAATGAACCGTCTCTACTAACACTTATTTAACTTTAATTATATAAAATACATCATATTTAATTATACCTTTAATTAAATAAAGTTATCTGAAGTAAATTGCAGACTCTCGTTTTCGTGTGTTCTCTACATGTTAAGCTAAATGTTACAGTTCCGCCCGATGCGTTAGAGAACAGCACATAACTGCTGACGCCGTACGAGAGGACTGACTGAGCTGCTCGTTCTGCGCTGTTTTTTCCCCACCTGCATTCCGGCAAGCCCCGCCCTCGCTAGCTACGATTGGCCGATAGTCATATTCATAGGAAAAATTGAGCTCGGATTGGCCCAGCCAATCCTAGCGCTCGTGGGCGGGTATTGTGGCAATACGGGTGGGGAAAAAACACATACACTTAAAAGTTACGCAGCACTCGGTTAGAGCCCTAAACCAAATGACGCAGTATGGCTGGAAAAGATGTTCTGTTGGGCTGCTGCACTTCATATAAGCGAAACTGAAAGATGTTTTATTGGTGAACACTGAGCTTTAAAGCGCTCTATCCAGCTTGCAGAAGAATAACTGGGTTACAGTGAGGGAGCTGTGAATCCCGTTATAAACACAACTGAACTTGAAATAGGAACAGATTTAAGACCATAGTGTCCTTATGGCTCTCCATCTACAGAAATATCCAGATTTTTCTTTGTGAGTGCACCTGACTCTAGTTACTTTAGGCCTAATTAACCCATTCATGTCCACCAACTACATTTAGTATGAAAAGGACAAATGCCACCAAATGTGTGCTATTTGTCTAAAAAGGCATGAAATTCTTTATATATTTTTTGTACGTTGGATGAATATTTAACAGCATGCATGTGAGGTTTTGATTACATACTTGAATTCACAATCAAATTGGGATTTTTCTATTCTGTTTCTATTCTATTCTGTTTCTATTGTGTCATTAAAAATCAGCAGTCACATGACACACGATAAAATCTCACTTATTAGCCATGTGGTTTGATTGATTTGTCAATGAAATGTCTTCCGATTTGTGCATAAGCTAGCTCAGAGAACATATGGATGGCAGGAAATTTCAAATTTCAAATATAGACATTAATGGGTTAATGATCTGCCCTAGAAAAGCTGTTATTTCTTATGCAGTCAGTCAGTCAGTTGGTCAGTCACACATTATCTAACAGACTTCATGTGTTATTTCTCTAGAGAGCAGTGCTGTATTGCTGATAGCATTTTGCTTCCTATCAGCTATCGTCTGTTGGGAAACACAGCCTATAGTTCGGCTTGCCTGAGCAACTTGACAAACAGTCATGATCCGTCTGAGGAAGTTATTGATTTTCAGTTAACAAAATGGCTTTCATTTAGCAAGCTGTCAAGCAACAGGGTTGTGTGTCCATTGCTGGGTGGGACATTTTCCATTGTAATCTCAGTGTCCTATCTCATTAAGATCTCTGACACTCAGATCCTGATTTATGTTGTTCACTTCCCTGAGTTTGAAGGAGTAATCTGTTTATAATGTGTGGTGTTGCTGTTTCCGCCATGGCCTTTTTTCCCCCTTTTTGTGTGGTTGGCTGAAGCTGTGAACATCTGAAACGAGTTGTTTGCAGCTGCTATAACAGTTTATCACCTCTCTTTCACTATACTCGCTTGAAGACTAATAATACGTACCTCCAAGCTTTACTTTCTTAATTAATTGAATCAAATTTTTATTTCAAAAATAATTTTAAAATTAGTTTATTACCGTGTAATGACTGTAGTTTCCCCAATCATTTATAAATTAGTTTGTTTCATTGATTGAAAATTAGAAAAAAAGAGCAATTACCTTCCATGTTTTTACTGCTGCAAGACCAGCTGACTTATTTAAAACATAAAATAAGCTTCCTTTCTTCCAGATAGTCTGATAAAAGTGCAATTACAGACAATTACACTTCCCCATAACAGCTCTGAGCTGCAGAGTGATCACAAGAGGGACCTGTCATTTATTTCTCTTCTGAAGGACATTTTATCCTTTCACGCTTCTCCTTGCCATAGACGTAGACACTGTCATAATCTTATTCATGCAGTGATGCAGAAATCGTCTGCCATAATGAGGAAAATGAAGCACATCATTAAGACGAATAGTTTGAATTTTGAAAATAATTAAAACTCATGAAGATAATAAAAAGAGCTCAAATGGAACGGTGAGGCAGTGCGAAGGCTGTGGCAGCATTGTATGAGATTTGAAATGTACTGGGCTTTTTATCTGCTTTTGTGATATTGCAGTTTTATAGAGTCAGCACATGCTCTCTGTAAAATGTGTTACAGGCAGCTCCTTCACTCACTGTTTTAAAGATCTGTTTAATTTTATTTCCATAGTAAAGAGTAACGTTTCTGTGTGGAATAGATATTTTGAACACTGAACAGCAGGGATTGCCCAAATAATAAAATACTTGAGTATTTGTTCATTATGTTGGTAATCATTTCTCAGAAGCATTGTCTTTTTAGGCAATGGAAATCATACCCTTAAATTTCATCTGCAAAGGCATTTAATTAGAACCGTTACTGCTAATATAATTACATTATAAATTCAGGCCAGGCATCCACGTCACAAAGCCCAGAGTGCAACAAACTGCACCGCATTCCATGTGGCTACTGAAGGAAAAGGATCAGACACCTAAAGCTGCTTACCTAATGTAGAAAAGTCTCAGCGCGGCTAATAGCAGAGCAGTGGGCATGTTTGGTAGTTGATGCTACCAGAAAGGTTAGTTTAAATGGAGAGTGGTGTCCACTTTTGCACCCAACCAGCAAACACTGCACATACTATGTGGTGTAAAAGCAGCTTGCCGCCAACATGAGCAGCCAGCACAGTGCGTACTGCTTTCAGTGAGAAAGCAGCTTAAGAAATCATGTGTGGGACTTGTAGCTTGTACATGTAGCTTCTATACGTTGTTAGTACAGTGCAGGAGCTGCTTTGTAACTAAAACACACAACAAGATGATTGGATTCAATTAAATCCTTGCTTTAAATGGTTTAGAACAGGCCTGTCACAGTTAATACATATTTGTGTGATCACACTTAACGGTTGAGACACATCACAGGTCTTACACAAACAAAAAAGCTCTACTTGTACAACTTGGTGCTATAACACCTTTAGAGAGAAGTGTTTAATAATGTTTGTTTATTTGATGCTTTGCTTAACAACACCTTCAGAAGGCAGCAGCAAGTAATGTATGTTTGAGATTCAACTGTTTCTGTTATCAGTTCCGAGCCACTAGGTGTTGGTAGAGAGTGAGATAGCTGATCAGTCAATTAGGCCACTTTAGGTTTACACTTTGAAATTTACAGACAGCGTATTAAAAAGGCAATCAGATTGTTAACAGCAGCTATTTATGTGGCATTAAATCAATCAAAATTTTATGATTATTAAAAGCCACATTTAGAAAGCTACAGAATGTGAGAATGTGTGATTTAATTAGATCTTTATGAATTTTTACGCTTTACTTAACCACAAATGAAAAAAAATCACACATTTTGAAGGCCACAAGACTTACATCTTGCACAGCTGGTGTGAATTGAAACATTTATTAAAATGGAAGCTTATCTCTTCTATCAGATGGATGACGAAAAAAAGTCTTCAAATGTTATTAATGGTTACATTAGGATGATTTTGAGAATGAGTTATCAAGCACTTATTTTAGAAATATCAGTGAGTAATTGAAGCCTGTAAAATGCTGTTTGGCCAGCCCTGGTAAACAGTCTTGACTGTAGGATTGTGCAGTTTTGCTTTTGAGGCCTATGAGCCAAACTGTAAAAGGTTATTTATTGAGAGGGGGAATTTATCTCCTGTAGGCATATAACACATCAAGTTACGTTATTCATAGTCACAGGGCTCATATACTGTTGTTTATAGAGGAAAGTTGAATTAGTTTCATTCTGAATCCTTCAGGTTATTAAAACTGAATTTGTCATACCATGACACTTTGCAGCTGATGTTTTGTATTCACAAAAACAAAACATCTTGACAGAGCAGCTGGATTGGTCAAGGACAAGCAAGGGTACTTTTGTGGACTTCTTTAACTCGTTTGTCGTAATCTATAGCGGGGATAGCATGAGTACCCATACACCATCTGTCCTACTGAATGCAAGCTCACATTCTCGAGTGCCGTTGTCTGTGGAAATGTCACATCACACATCTTATTGAGGAATGAGCCTCCTCCCATTGTTTGCAAGGGAGGCTGCTTTGCAGTGGTTATATGCAAGCTACTAATGAAGCAGGTGTATGTGAAGGTAAGGCTCTGAGCGAATGGGCACAAGACAAAGAGCTAGTGGGTTTTCCCCTGCTGACAATGTGAAGCTAACCAAGCAAGCCTAAACCTCTGTGCAGACACACTGACGCCCAGGTGCAGAGCAGCAGACCAAGGAAGGTCTCAGACATACAGACTAAAGACTTGAAGATATCAAAAAGAAGTGAAGTCATCTGCCAGAGTTCCTTTGACTTCTACTATTGGATATGAAAAAGAGCAGTTTGGGTGGGGTGACTGAAATCATAACCCCAATTTAATTTCAGGAAATCGTCTGTTTTTGTTACCTCTGGATTTCCCTCCATGGTGTAAGTTAAGGTGACCTCGTCTTTGTTTTCCCTCTAGCATTCAGCCATGGCTGCCAAAGTAACGAATGAGCAGTGTCAGACATAGTTTCAAGGCAACAGCTGAGAGTGCCTGTTCTAGAACATCTGAAGGAGTCCGTCTCTTGTCGACAATGTTTTCTTTGGACTTCTGTGTTGACTGTTCTGGGCATTGGAGAAGGGGGGGATGGGGGGATGGGGGGGGTTGCCGGAGGGCCCTTTTTCCCCATCTCTTCAAACAGCAGTTCAGCGCTGAGTCACATCTGATGGGAACGGAGTGAAAAACAAGAGAGAGACTGAGACCTGGCTTTTCTTTATTGTCTCTGGAAGGACCGTTTAATTCCTCTGTGATTTACTGATGGTTTTGAAAAACAGTTCCGTTTCAAGGGGCCTGGATGGAGATCTGCTTCACCGGGCTGTGTGCGAGGAACTGCCGTTTGGTTGATGAAATTGTACACACATACTTTGTTGCGAATAGAAGATTAGCAGGGCATTAAGAGTGACCTGAAGTTCCTGTTGAGGCCTCAAAGCCCAGCACACTTTGTTATAGCAGGGCTGGGCTTGGCTTTCACCTCAGATCGGATCAATGTTAATGTGCAGAGGTGTGGAGCTCTGCCAGTCTCCAACTGTGCTACAACTCAAGGAGCTCTTTTAAATCAAACTTTCCCAAATATGCTTTGTAGGGATTCAGCACGACACCTTGCTTTATAATTTGGATGCCACCTTTTGAGAGGCATTTCACAAGATCAGTGCCTAGTGGACGTGATTTGATATGATTTTTAAAACTTTGTCAAGCAATCTTTATTATATACATATTACTTATACTTGGGAGCCGGAGGGAAGCATGACAGGTGGAATATTTCATGCAAAACCAACTGCTACTAGACCTTCTAATGTCAGTTAACAGTAAAATATATAACAATTCTGTAGACCTGACAAAAAATGGATGAAAAAATGGATTTGCACTGTGAACTTTGCATTAATATATCATTGCTGTACATAAAAATGAAAGAAAAAACAGTTATCTCCAAAATGGTCATTTTACAGCAGCCCTCTGAATGCGGCCCCTCGAAACAAGAGAAAGTGGAAACATTCTTTACTTTTAATGTGAATTAATGCAATAATATTTATTTAAAATAATGTTGGAGCAGGTGTTTTGGCCAATTCATTGAGGAATTTTGACACAGTGTAAAAGACAGGTGCTGTATTCTAATGACTTTCAGCCACTGCAGCAAAATCTAAGGCAGGTTTCTCGTTTTTGAATGTCTCAGCTCTTTTTCTGAGGCCACTGTGCTGGGACACTAGTGTTTACCTGCAGGTCAGCTTGCTCTCCATCATGTGGTCTGAGGGCAGAGGGCTTTTAGCCCTTGTGTCTCTCCTGCCAATTCTCCTCATCTTGTCCGTTGTGTGGCTGCCTCATCATCACAGAACCATGTATGATAGTCAGGAACCCCTCTGAGCCCCTGAAAGGCACTTTTGTTAGAAAAACCACTGAAGCTTCCATAGTAATTGCACATGATATGCTTTGTTGTGCCGTGGTCCCCTTAAACGAGAGCCATAGAGGGGTCAAGGAGCAGTGGTTGCTCAACAGAGGTCTGGGCTCAGAGTCTAGAAAGGTATTTTTCCACAAAGGAGTTAAATGAGCTTGAAATATTGGATTGAAAAGATTCAACTGTGTTGTAAGTGAGCCTTTGTTCTTCCACACTGAAAGAATGTCAAGAATGCAAAAGTGACATTCCACAAATCTTTTTTTCTTTTTTGGACTATTTTTTCTTTAAGCATCAGGTCTGACAAAAATTATGACATTGTGGCAATATATGCACTGAATTAACAAGGAGCTATTGCTTCATCACCTTCTTTGCTGCAGGTGCTGATCCTCACAGTTCAGTTTTATACTTTTCACAGGATCCAGCCACCTGATTTAATTTGCCCACATATATTGATTTGTATTTGAGTGTGAATTTCACTGCTGGTTTTGAATCCAAAGTGATGCACAATCAAGATGATTCTTCTGAAATAGTGAGGAGCATGTGCAGCATGCGTCTTAACATGTGATATATGACATGATCTGGTTAAACAAAACTTGTATTTTCAGTTATGCCAGTTATTGAGCAAACTATTCAGTGTAAAAGATGATAATGATGCGCAAACAAATAACACCCATTGCTTTGACTGGATCTGCTGTATGGTATATTTCGTCTTCTGGCTGCTAAGCATTGACCAGAAAAAAAAGTAGAAAAGAATGGTTGCAGACTGTTGATCTATATCCACTGCTCACTGTGATCTAGTGGGCAGACAATACAGAAGACTCTGTAGGTGCATGAGATATCAACCCCCTGTATCAATAAGGCTGATATCAGCTGAAAATGCCTGAACAGGAATTGCTAAGTAAGAATGAATCCAGTCCAATGCTATAACAAATCTAACCTGATGTACCACACCCTCATGTTGTATTGTGTCATGTTGTGAACTGTGGATTTGTTTCTGTGAGGTGGTAGAGTGTTTGAGTAGCAGAAAAGTGGTGTGCAGTAGCCTGTAGCCCTAAGAGTCTTTTTTTTGTGGCGGGGGGCGGGGGGGAGTGTTATTATTATAATATTTTGAAAAATGCCTTACAGTTTCCAATATTGCATTGAATATTGAATTGAAATGCCTTTCTCTTGTATTGGTATCAGAAAAGAAAAGGTCATAATGTTCCATCTCAAACAACTGTATGAGAACATATTGTGAATGTGTTAGTTAGAACATATTTGGTTTTAAAGGGTTAATATTTCTTGCATTTCCAGTCTGTATAGCCCAACTACGTCTTCTGTTTTTAAACTCATGAAACAAATGTCCTCAGTCATTGCTCTCAGTGGATTTTCTTGCTGTTTGGTAATCAAGCATAACAGCTTTGTGTGTTTTTGTTAAATTCACTGTATATTCACTTGTATGAATTATATCCACAGAAACCTGCAGCCACTAAAGGTTCATGCTGTTAAAGAGATCTATTATGTTTTTTTCCTTAGCTGCAGTGCTGTATTCGTTCGGCGTAAGCCTTTCTGTCACAGGGCTGTACATAACGGTTATGTGCGTGCACATAAAGTTCAATTTATGACTAAATGAATTTGCCAAACTGCATCCCTCTGACCTTTTGGATCATGTTTTACAGCAAAGCAAAATGGAAATAGGGCTTTATAAAGTCTCTGGTTAGCATTGTGGGTGAGCATTTGTGCGTGCACGTACAAGAGATGGAGAACGAATAAGAGTACATGTGCCATCATTGTGATGGTTAGAAGAGTACAGGAGCGATAGGAGTGAACTCTCTAGCCGTGGATGTGTCATGCCCGTTGTATCAGAGGCCCCAGGGAGTGCTCGGCTCCTCACTGACCCTCTCTGTCTTTGACAGGCTGGAGGATTTACTGTGAGCCTACTCTCATCCTCCACACCTCTGTGCCCTGATAGCCTGCTTCACAGTGCCCCTGTCCAAGAGAGATTAATGCTGTATTGATTCTTGAAATCTGGCAAGTCCATTCCACTAAGATTTCATCAAACCCAGAGCAGTGCCTCTTTGATATAAGAGTGAAACTATAAGGCACTTGGGGTGGTCAGCTCATATTAATCTGGTCATATTAAGGCTGGCAACAGAATTGGAATACTTGGTGAGACTGGAAAGGGAGTTGTTGATTAGTTTTAGGTTAGGATAAGTCTGATTTTTGCAAGCTGACAAAGATGTACCCAGTACTTTTTAATGCTATTATCCTCACATCTTGTTCTGTTTGTCTCAGCATGGCTTCTACAGCTAAGACTACATAGACCACAGAGTACTTTTTGTGCAAGTCAGATTTCTTGTAATCATGAACCACACAGCAGGGGCCCACTTTTCTACTGAATGGGGAAAGTAGCATCTATGTAGTTACAGCAAATGCATGCACCATCCTACATGTTAAAAAAGGTAATTTATGTGTCTCATGAAAAGTTAGCATCTTGACATTGTTAGAGGTATACATATATACTGAAACAATGCTTGTTTTTACTGTTACAAGGGTTTGTTACTATGGTACTGGGGTTACACAACCCCTGCCACGGGCCTAAGTCATATGCATACATAACTTAAGCAAAATGTCTGCAGCTCCTTCCCCAAAAAGAAGTGCTTTCAAAAAGAAATAGGCATGTGTAGCTGTACATAGTAAGCTAACTTCTAGAAACCATTGACAGTGCTTTCGGCAGTCGGAAAGGCAGGAACGTTTTCATGGATCAAAGATGCAGCCTGTCACGTCTTGTTAGAGCTCAGCATAAACCCAACTAGCCTGAAGATCACCCACTCTTCCTCTCTGACTCAGACAACCACATGCCATAGGATCCTCAGCACGTTTTGCAGGATCTAATGATGGTGCTCCTAGTTAAAACGTCATTCTATCATCTGTGGGGTGGGCATGAGGCAGTGTGTCAAAGCTGCTGGCTTTCTCCTCTTGCAGCAGATGAACCGTCTCCCATCGCCTGGCAGCCCCTGCTCACTCCCCGCAGCGCCAGCAGCCGCCGTCTCCGCAAACAGAAAGTGGGTCTGCAAGACAGATGCTCCGAGTCCTATCCCTCACCCCATCCTCAGAGAGGCCGCTGTCGCGAGTGTTTATTTTTAGCTCCTTTGGCCGCTTTTCAAGTTCTACCTCAGCCTGTGTCTCTGGACCTGCTGATATGTTCTGCATGTAGGAGCGGTATTAATATTTCAGTGGAGCTTTCAGCATGGTTCTGTTAAGTTTAAATATTTCCCAGCTCGCAGACGTGAAGGGTTAGCGCTGCTCCAACCCAGTGATTCCAGCAGAAGCCCTCAGCTTAGCTTGGCTTGCGTCAGCTCTCTGTAGTTGGTTGACATTGTAAAATATAAAACTACTTTAAGAACTAAAATGGCTCCTCCCCTTCTCTGTATAGTAAACTGAAGCCCATAGTTGGATATAGGACTGCAAATAGTGCTGATTTTTGTACTTCAGGTTATGTGATAAATCAACTAGTTCAAGCCAACATTGTGGTTGTGTGTGACAAGTGAGTTCTTCTTTCATGGTGCAACTAAAGAACAAATCCAACTAAAACCATATCAGCCCCAGTGCTTCTTGTAGTGAATTGCAATCTGCCAGTAAAGCCATGTCTGTTGTATGAGCATTATAGAGCATTAGAGAACTCTTTTTTAAGGTGTACTGAAGAATTATAGTCAAGACCTCAAGAGGTGAGACTGAGTTGAATATAAAACAAACAACAGTAAGCCATTTTTATTGTTAAATGAAAACACAATAATAATAACATTCCAATCTGCCCTAGGGGGATGTTTGAATTTTGGGAACAATGAAAATCAACAAGCAAATAATGCCTAGTCCAACCATCATGGAAAAGATCAGTTAGATCCTCAACCAGCAGCGAAAAAGAATTGATTTAAACATTCAAAGTAAGGACTGATTTATTCTGTTTGAAGTTTTCTTGTTATTCAATAATAATAGAAAGTTTTGAGATTAATTTCTGAGTCCACCTTACCCAAAGACTGAGACCAGAGTTCCAAAGGTGTCAAGACAGAAAACATTATTTTACGGCCTTGAACTTGGTCATTAGATCAAAACTAGACTTGAGTACTACAACACTAGCAATGCATCAACAATAATAAATCCACATCAACATTTTTTAATAATCGATGTGGTTGACTTTTTCAGCTAATCATTGCAGCCCTAGTTGGATTCTTCCACATTATGGAAAATGTGGGATTGTAAGCTAGGCTAGCTGCTTCCCATGGGCATCATTAAGCAAATGTCCTTGTGACGGCCAGGCATCATTCTGCCCATTATCATGTTGCTTTCATTAAGTCCTTACGAGCAAGCAAGTGAGCTGGAGGTGTGCAGAGCTTTCAGCCCCATTCCTCGTTAAATGAATTATAGCTGCCTGTTTCAACAGCATAATTTAAACTGGTCGGATTCACACTTCAAGCTAGAAATTTACTGTTTCTTCTGCCACTTGGGTTCTGTCTCTCAGCCTTTTTTTATTCCTCTTGCTGTGTCACATAAAAAGGAAGCATTCTATCTTTTACTTTTGTGCTCTCACTCTCTCTTTCTCTGTGTTCCTTTTTCTCTCACTCTCCTGTGTTCTCGCTCTTTCTCTCTCCCATTTTATATTGCTCTGTCTTTCTCCCTTTGTGGCTGACTTTGCCCTGGTGTGACAGCTGCTCTTGACAGGTTATGGCATGACTGCACCAGATGTCATCTGGGACTACATTGCCCCAGCACACCTCTCCTTCACACCTGCCTGTTCTCCCTGAGCTGCTCTCTCTGTCACCTGCCTATCTGTGTGAGTGGTGCGGAGTGACCCTTCCCTATGGTCCTGTAGGCTCTGTCTGCATCCTGAACAGGCTTTCTCACAGAAAATGCCTTTTATGCGGGCATGATACTCCAGGGAGTTGGGGGCAATTACTGTGAATGCCTATAGTAATGTGCTAAACACTGTATTAACCACTTAAACTTGAAAAGCTTGAATGTTGGCCGACAGATCCTTACTAAATTAACTGCAGATACCTACATATTATACTTACATATTATAACCTACATATTAATTGCATACTGATGGTTACTGAATAATCCATGTTAGCTCCTGGATAATAAGAATTTAGATCAATAACTACTAAATGGTAAGTGTTGAATTCAAGGGTTTCAGCCCGATTGAATGGAGCGGTCCATTCTGAGATGAACCACCAGATGAGTTATGGTGCATGCATGTGCACCTTAAACATATTAAAAAATATTAGCATTTAGAATTGGAGCTTTCTGTGTGCTACTGTGTTTCTATCACTGTATAAAAGATGCACAAGGCTTATTTTATTGTTGGATGTACTGTAAAAGTGTGCAAGCTCAAGGCAGCAATAGCAAGTGAGACATCACATTTGTAAATTCAATTCAATTCAATTCAACTTTATTGTCATTATACAATACAGGGTAGTACAGTATAGCGAACACTATCGGGCTACTTTTCCAGTGCAGTAATAAAAGATGCATAGTAAACAGTGCAAAGACAAAAGACAGTAAAAGACAGGACAAAATGTGCATAGTCTGTAAGTACAAGTGTCGAACGTAGACAAAATGTGCATAGGCAAAGGTTATAGCAGGTATGTGAAATAGTGATACTTTTTTGATCCCAAAAAATTCCACCTCCGCATTTAACCCATCCGTGAAGTGAAACACCACATACACACTAGTGAACACACACTTGCCCGGAGCAGTGGGAAGCCCTATCCACGTCACCCGGGGAGCAGTTGGGGGTTAGGTGTCTTGCTCAAGGACACCTCAGTCATGGACTGTTGGCCCTGGGGATCGAACCGGCAACCTTCCGGTCACAGGGCCAGATCCCTAACCTCCAGCCCAAGACTGCCCCCAAGTATGCTGGACATATAGACAGTATGTGCATAGTCGGATATTCAAGTGTATCAGGTATATAGACAGAAATGTGCATGGTGAATTGCAGTACAGTACAGTAAATGCAGAAGTACTATTTGTAAAAAAAAAAACGATGTGAACAGTGATCTGTATATAAAATGTACAGTGCAGGTAGAGAGTAGCAGCATAATGTTCAGGTAACAGCTTAAATAAACAGTTACAGTATAAATATATAAATAGACTAGAAATAAGGCCTAGTCAGAGATGAAGTGCACAGCATACAGTCCTCTGAGCTAGTGGAGCTCAGTGTGTAGTGTGCTGGGTGGTCAGGCTGATCAGTAACAGTCTGTAGTGATGTTGTTAAGCACAGGTCGACCCTGTCGGTGTGACTAGTTTGACAACCAGTAAAGTCTGAATGGCAGAAATAACCACATTTTTGCACCAGCGTTAAAGGGTTAACTGAATACTCTAGTGTCCTTCAGCCAAAGATCTGTTGTCTAGCATGTTTGTATCAGTCACTGTACAGTCAGTGACCATGGTCAAGCACATTTATAATAGAAACCAATGTGCAAGGGCTGAAGCAACTGCCCCTTCGCTTTTATTATAAGCGTGTTTGTGTGGACATTTTTTCTGTTCTCTTACTAAATATAGGAAAACACATTGAAATTATCCTCTGTAGTAGATGAGTGTTTGCTACAGATACATCAGATAGAGGCCATACTGAAAAACAGTGGTGTATTCCTTTAAATACTGTATGTGAACTATATAACTTCAGGATAACTGACCTTTACCCCTCTTTCACACTCCTTGTGTGGTCAAAATGAGATGTAGATGATAGCTAACTGTACTCTCCTGAATTATTGAATCTCATTTTTTGTGAAGAAAGATATCTCCCGCAGTCCATTTTTTTCCCGAAAAGTGACTGTTTCTTACATAAGCCTGGAAAACAAAAAAGTTGGAAAAATGCACTAGATTTAAGAAGCTCCAGCTGAAGGGCCTCGTGGCCAGTGTGAGTGGAGATTTGCTTAATGTGGGCGCTGATTAGAAGCAGTTGAAAGAATTTCAGAGGCTGAGCATTTTTTAGTGTGTAGTGTGAAAGAGCCCTCAGTTTTCCACAATAATTGAAGTGCAATAAGCTGAGATCCAGCTTAAGTTTTGGTCCAGAACAGAGCTCTATTTACTGTATTCAGTCCCTGCACTTCAACTACATTTATACTAAGAGGATATGTTGATGACATTTTGAAAAAGAAAATAAAATAGGTGAGACTGAGCTTGAAATTCAGTGTTCTTCATCCTCCCTCCTTGTTTGACTCCTAATACCTCCTCACTCCTACGCAGAGTTCTATGCGTGCGCTTTAGTGAGTGATCTCTCTCGCATGCCTTCCAAGTGACATCGGTGGAAAGTCTGCCAATGCTTGCTTGGCACACCAAAGAGGATGACCAACAAATCAAAACCTGATGCGCAGGATTTGATGTGTGGGTTGCAGTTATATAAATCCAATAAGAATGTAATTCAATGAGCGAGGGATGCAGATGACTGTAAGTTGCAGAGCCCCAGGTGTTAGGTGGCGGACAGAGAACATCAGGCTATTGATCTGACTACTGCCACCTGTCAGAAAGAGCTTCCTTGTTTCCTTGGGAGCCTCGCTCCCTCTCAGGTCCCAGTACACGTCTGGTCACGATAAGTTGTGAAGCTTTTTCTTCCTTACCTTATCTGTTGGTTTCTCTCGCTCTTGTTTGTTCTTGATTCCCTTGTCATATCTGTCCCTCCCTTGCTCTTTCTTCACTCTCTCCTACTTCATTGGCCTTCACGCTCCGACACGCTGCTATTGCCTCGGCTGACATCCATAATGCATATGCATGTGTCCAGGTAAACATGCACAAGTTTGTTCCTTCTCACAAGAGGAAGTGTCTGCCTCTCTTCACACCCAGCAGAGTCTCTCTGCTCACACTTGGGACAGTCTCTCTGTCTTTGTTAAGTACGCAGGAATGAAACTTGAATGGCTGTGAGAATCCTGCTCTTTATTACTGCTTTATCTAGCTATCAGTTGAAACTCAACCAGTCTCAGAGAAAAACTCACACCCTTTTTCTTCTCTTTTACATGTGAGACATGTGTAATTCCTGCCTTCAAGCACTTGTAGATCAATGGCTGCTGAGCTTTGGTCTCTGAAGGACTGGGGCTGTTGGGTTTTTACCTTGTGTTATTATAGCCTGCCTCTGCCTCTGTATTTATACACATGCACAGCAGGATGAATGAGAATGAGGGTTTGAGATTTTTGGGCCTTGAGGGTCTGTGGAGAGAAAGCTTCAGCAAAAGTTATTCTCTCCTTTTTAAAGATATTATTGGCTGCAAAAGTCATCAGGTTGGGCCAATGAGAGTGCGGGGCTGTAAGTGGGGTGGGAGGGCTGTGGGTGGGGCTTTGAGCAAAAAGGTATCTGCTTGGCCTTTCTTCCCACAGTGCACCTGGAGAAGAGCCAGGCTTTCTCATTCCTGGCAGTGAGGCAATGGTTTGTTAGTGCCTCATATTAGCAAAAATCCATATGAATGTGCAACGCCCATGCAAGCCATTCTCTGCTTTGCTGAGGAGGGCCAAATTTCCAGCAACAAAGGAGATTGTGTGTGCTGTTCTTCTTTTGTGGGTGTCTGTTTATGGCCTAAGGGAGATGATGGATTCACATATTGACTAGATAAAATAGCTCCAACCACAAAGGAACTGTGACTGCTGAATGGCTGAGGCGATAAAGATGGTTCTCCAGCTTCTGCAGTCTTGGAAAAAACAATGCATTGGGCTGCACATCCAGCATGTCTAGCTGACTTGTGTTTTTTGTTCAGGTCAGTGCCGCAAGAGGCTGTCCCTGCTGTCCATCAGCTGGTCATCCTGGCTAATTACAGCTGGGTTTAAGCCAGGATTAAGTAGGGAAGTAGGCAGATGAGCGGCGAGGAGAAAAGGCATTAGAGGGAGACGAGAGGGCTAATACGGGTATTAGTGTGCTTAGGTGCATTTCTGTGGCATCATGGGACACAAGAAGAACCGCAATAAAACCCTGTGGACACTGACCTCAGCAACTTAAAGAGAGCTTACATTCTTCAGGGACTTTCGTTTTGCTCTCTTACTTTGTGCCTGTGTTTCTTTCTCTTATGCTCGCATTCTCTTACTCTCTTGGTTCATCTTATTTTATTTCCTGTAAGCTTTTGAATTTGTACTGTTAAATTACAGCATAGTTACATTTTGCTCCCTTTTGGTTGTTTAATGCAGCGGTGAAATATAATACCTTCAAAGGAAACACACACACATACACACACATCCGCACACACACAGTCTTAAATTTAAACTGTGAAGTAATTAATATCCTCATTAATTTAGTGAATGAGCTGAGACCGAATTTGAACTGGGATGGCACTGTGGGGTGTCCCAGAGGACGGCTTCAGGATTTCCTGTCTGGAGCTGATCAAAGCTCCATAGGCTGTGCGACATCAGAACTCCTCTTGTCTTTTTTCCCTAGGCGTTTCCCTCGCTGTTCACAATGTGGAGGTCAAATTCAGACTTTCAGGCTTAGGTGAGCCTTTTGTTCCTCTGTTATGTGTACTCTGAGACAACACAGCAGCAAAGACAGCTGTGCCTGAGCTTATAGACCTTCTCCATCCTGAACAGAGATATGTTTTGAGGAAAGAAACAGAAGTAATAGTGGAACTTGATCCCCTTGACTTTGAAACCCCCTTTTTCTCATTTTCACATTTTCCCTGCATAGATCTGACATACTATCTCTGCAGTCTATTTCTATATTTAAGGTGTTTCTTGTACTTCCTAGTCAGAAGAGTAATGGTCAATATTGTCCAGGAAGGACCAACTCTACATCAGAATTGATCAATATATAAAAAAAGACCAATATTGTAAGTGCAATTGATCCCCTTCGCAAATGTGTCTCCAGTGGGTCACCCAAAGTGAGTTCTTGCAGCACGCGTGTTGCAAGACAAGCATGCACATTTTTATTAGCCATTTTTTTGCACATTTTAATAATATTGTGACACCTCATGACTTCAGAACATATAATTTACTGGCATTCATTTAAAATCACTTTTAAATAAATAATCACAAGAAGGCCTGCAGGTGCAGCCATGTTTGTTTGCATTGTTGTAAACTGTATTCTGGAGATTATGACATGTATGTCATGACATGTTATGACATGGAGATTATGAGTGTTATACTGAGATTTTGCAGGACATGGTTAAGTTATCCTTTGTTAATATTACGTACTAGGCAGCATTAACATTATTGACTCACTGCAAGGCTCTTGTGGCCATTTACACTAGGCTAGGTTAATTAAACTTGGGCTACCTGCTGCTGTTGTGTATCTGAGAAAATATAATGCCAGAAGCACCCATATGGCTGATGAAGCAGAATGTTTCCCGTTGCTTTTTTGCCTTTGAGTGATTAAGAGCGAAACATCATGTGTATTTTCTTTGTGCTTCTAAAATACACATCAGTGCTGGCTTCATGCAGGCAGCAGCTCAGTTCATTGCATGTAACTGAAGACTAAAGTCAGGTTTGACTTGCACTGATTATCAAAAACGTATGTACCCAATGTTACCATGTTTTTATTGCGTTTTACAGATAAGAGGTGCATTGAGGGCTAAATAAGCAGACTGATTTGATGTAGAGTAGAAATAAAGCTGATTGTTGTGTCAGCGTTTGAATTCGTTTCAACACTTAGTCCAAATCCCACTGGTGGGACCGTATTATCTAGGGACCAGTCATGGCAAGTCCCACTGGTGGGACCATACTTGTGAAAGGGTTAAATGCAATGATTTTCTTTAATTTAAAGTCCTGGATGTTTTCTGGCCAAGATGTGCAGCACATGCATTTTTTGAGCTTGATACGTTAGTGCTGAATGTAGTGTGCTGGATTACCCTTTCACAAGCTCTGCGTTATTAGGTCAAACTCCATTTAAAACTTGTTTAGACAACTGTGAATAATATATAAAATCTTTGAAGTTGCTTTTACCTCTCCAAAAAAAAAAGAATAAAAAATAACTGTTCAGCCCTGCCTGTCTGTGTTCTGCCAGTGAATGTATTGTTTTGTTGCAACTGTTGCCAAGTTAAACAAACTTTACAGGACACTGGGAAAAGACTAATCAAACTCATGGTTTTAAGCTGACACTTAGATTTGGTAAATAAGATTGTGTTTCTAGTTTAAAATGCTATGCAAGTGAGCTTGTTATAGCTACTTGAAACTAGGCAGGTTGGAGACAATAGTGAATATGCCATCATGCTACAGTTAGCTCCATTATACAACACAAAACACTGTGGCCTCTTAACTATGGGAGGAAAATCCAGCCAAAAAGGAAATGAAAATGAAAACATCCATCCATCCATCCATCCATCCATTGTCTAAGCCGCTTCTCCGTCAGGGTCGCGGGGGAAAATGAAAACAATAAAATGTAAATGCAAACCTCTTTTTGCCTTTTCTTTTTCCAAACATCTGCGCAAATATCCTGCCAAAACTGAAAATGAAATGAAATGCCTTAATTTGCATTTTCATTTTTCACATGAGCACGAACCGTTTGTGACAAAAATAAATTGAAAATGCCTATTTGTCATTTCATTTTAGTCATTATTCTGTCTTTTCACAGCCAAATCTAAAATGAAAAAGCTAACAGCCAAAAGAAAACACAAACTTCACTTTGGCTTTGGCTTTTCTTCATGAAACGCAGAATGTCAAAACTAAAATCAAAACGCAAAGTTTACTTTCTTATTTGTTTTTCATAGCGATCGGCTGCAAATCTGACAAAATGAAAATGAAAATGCAAAACGGATAAATCAACAGCAAAGTGACAGTTCGTGATTCCGTTTTCTTTGTGGGTGCGCTTTAACTGTCAGAATGAAAAAGAAAATGAAAACAAACATCAGCGCCACCTGCTGGAGATTCACTTTTCATTTTCCAGTTTTCGATTTCTTTTTCTATCTGACCAACATGCAAATATATGTTACTTAGCACTAGGCAGGGCTATGGGGTACATTTTAGGACATCCTCAGCCTGTTGATTTATCCGTTTTGCATTTAATTTTGTCAGATTTGCATCGCTATGATATTTTTCAATGCTATGAAAAAGAAATAAGAAAGTAAACTTTTCATTTTGATTTTAGTTAACACATTCAAATGAAATGTCTTTTGAAATGATTAAGACTGCACTCAAAATTCCATAATGTTGAAAAAGTTCTTCTTATTAGTTTGAATGGGATTTTACCAGTGTTCTGTAAAGCTTTACCAACCTTGCAACAGTTGCTTTGAAAGAAGCCGTTCATGGCCGGAGCATGGACAGATCAGTTCCAGGGTTTGTGTGTGAAGTATTCAGACATTTTGCTAGTCAGAAAGGCTTGAAAAGTCTGAATGACTTTATTGGAGACAGGGCAGCTTAGTGCTGTCATCACTGAGGTGTCAATAGCCTGAGCGGTTCTGCCTTTGTACAGGAAGCAAACGGTGTGTGCATCATTGCTGCTGGATTTGTGCAGGTTTTTGCCGCAGGGTTAAGGTCTCGGGGAGGGGTTTCTCATTCAGCGCTGGAGCGACGGGATTATTCTGGTCCAGTGCATCTGCGTGGCGCCAGAGGTTCCGCCTGGGGATTTCACATAGGGTTCCGGCGCCCAGAAAGCGGCATGTAAATAGAGAGCTGAAGACCACCTAATATTTTCATTATTAACTAATATGCAAGAGAGATGAATTTCATATGTTTTTCCCTTTGTAGTGAAGGCTGTGTGAAGGTGTCTCTGGTATTACTCTTGCCTGAAAACAAACGAAATCAACTGTTTGACTGTGTGTGTGTGTTTCTGTGTATATGTATATGTGATTACCCTTGGCAGACAGATTCCCAGGGTGGTCATTTAGTACCTCAGATAAGAGATAGCATACAAGTTGTTGTGTCTGTGTCGTAATGCCGCAGGGAGGGAGAAAGCCTGCAGTATCTGAGCGGCCCAGTGCCGGAATTTCACTTCACTCCCTGAAGCAGGCACAGAATATAACTTCATTAGCCAGCTAAAGCCTCACATTAACATGATTACACTAACAAAGTTATTCTGCTGGTGACATTGAATCCCTCGGCATTTCTCATGCTTTAGTGTGTGTGAGGACTTAATTCTGACTGCATGTGTTTTTGGTTATGGGCAGCTCCATTATATTAAGGAGTTGTGGCATGTATCATGCATTTAGATCAGAAATTTACTTAAGCCACATTAATGGTATCCTGCTCCAGGGTCAGTACCACTGGAGAGTTTTAGGTTTTGAGTCTCTTGCTCAAACGCAAGGTATGAGCCGCAGGAGGGGACGGGGAACACAGACAGGTCTTCTGACCACCTGACCATCAGTACATTTAGCACTATGAGATGACACATTTGGCTACGTTAGAGATAAATGAGAAACAAAATTTACAACCGGAAAGCTTCCTATAACTGAAATCCTATAACTGAGTCTATGAAGTAAAATGTCAATTATTTTTTTACTAAAGTAACAATAGTCCATTTATCATGAAATTGTCACACAGTGTAAGGTGCTGCTGTTGTGCTCAAATGATGTGGAAAACTAAATGAAAACAAGTGAGAGACTTGTGTTTGGTTGTTTTTGGGGGGTCAGCAACAAAATATATGTAGGATATAAGTAAAAGCATCATTGTGTATAAACGTCATCACCATTACAAGAAAAACTTGTAAGAAACACCAGTAACGTTCTGCGAACAGTTCATGACAAAAGGGCCTGTTTAAAAATGCTATCTTCCTCAGTAAATGTTAGAGATGGCATTGATCTGATACAATGAAAATGCTGCTTTGAATATCAGAGGGACAAAAGAATAAATCCAGTCAAATCCTTTAACAAATCTAGCAATATGTGTTTTGTATTCTTCCTGTGGGGTAATAGAGTGTTTGAGCAGTTTGAGCATGATAGTCTAATTGAAGTGCAATTAATATAACTGATTGTGAAGTTTAGTAGTTTTTTCAAAGGAGAATCATTTGGCTCTGGCTCTTGCCTTCTCTGTGCATTGCATTTAGAAACCTTGTTTACATTCTCCTTTAAAGCATGACAGCAGTAATATGTATCTTATTTTGATGTATTGCTCTATCTGTTTTAATATGACTTTGGGGAGAGCGCATGAATGTGTGATTGTGTATCTGGACAAATAACTGATTGTTTACTAGCGATATTGTGAGTATATTTATAGAACATGGTGACACATAATCATAGAATTATATATATATAGAGAGAGGAGGATGACATGTAATCATGTGCAGGAACGTCAGCCATATGTGGGGTGGGAGTGGGTGTGAACAAATGTGTGGAGACATGGCTCTGCCTGGATCATCTAATGTCTGTAATCAGTGAAGATAGAGATTTCCAGGTAATAAGTGTGTATCGGTTCAGCTGCATTCTCCTCTAGATATACCACCACACTGGTGAGACACAACTCAAACACACATTCATTTACTGGTCTGTAATTTCTTTCACACTTCTTCTCTCTACTCTGAAGCCAGATATCCAAAATATCCAAAGCAGGTATTTTTTCATTAGCAGCAATTTCCTCCTCAAAGGCCTCAATCTCTGCTTTTTACTTGCTGACACAGATGTTTCTGTGTGTGATTATTAAGAAGACAAAAAACTTTTTAAAATTAAAATTAATAAAAAAAGAAAAAATTATATAGCAAGCGGCAGTATGCGGGTCCAAGACCTAATCAGCTCAGTGAGGTCTAATACGTTGGGATGGTTGCTGCTGATTTGAGTCAAGATATAAGCAGCATCAAGAATTATGCCTGAATGTCTCAAGGTGTGGGAGGTGTGGGGCAAAATGTAAAAGAACTTTGCTGTAGTGCTTCCTTTAGGCCAGTCGGCTCATCTCCCTTGCCCGAGTAGTGAGAGGGAGTACTGCTTATTGACCGAGTCCTATGTCTGAAAGCCTTACAGCTTGGTGTGCATGATACGTTTCATAAAAATGTTTGTGTGAATCTAAGTGAAAACAATAGGGATCCAGAACCTTTGGTGCTTGGAGCCCTAAAAATATACAACACTATGCAAACATCTGAGACCAGCATTACTAAAAAAAACAAAACAATAAACAAAAATTAAACACCAGCCCCAACAACTAATATAATGCATTATTCAATTATTGCATTAATGCAGTTATATGCAATGTAAATTTTTAGTATTTAGGGTGTACATCCTTTGACTTCATTACAACTTCCTTTGGTTTTGGGAGACTTGCAGTGGAAGGATGGACAGAAAACTTCTGGATTTTTTCAGATCTGAAGCAAGAGTCGAATTTGACTTTCTCCATTCTGTTTATCTGATGGTGACAGTATTGGTAGTCTTCCAGGTCTCACACACTGCCCCCTCTCTCCGCGTTACAACTGGAAGTTAAATTCATCCCAAACTGCTCTATTTTGGACACAAAATTGAACAAAATTTTGGATATAACAATATTTTTATAAGAATAACAGCAGATGCATAATGGAAAACACATTTTATTTCTTTAATAATCATAATATGTTCCAACAACATAAATTAAGAATGAGTCTTGAAAATGGGCTGTTATGTGTCCTGGAACACAGCCTTTTAAATGAAGAGTGGTGTCACTTTTGGAATGTAGTGTATATATTTAGGTGGCTCCTCATGAAGCTGCTTAACGGGCAGGAGTGTGTAAAACTGCATTAGCGCAAAGAAAATGTAGTTTCACTTTTGAATGAATTATTTCATAGTTTTGATTTATTCTGTATTGATCTAAACTGTGTAAATATCAATCTGCAAGTATAACACACAAAATCTTTATTTGAGTGGATATGTCCTAACATTTACCTGGTAGTACATTTGCTGATTGCATCTTGTGTGCCATTATAACACTGTTAGGTCAGCATAGTAAAGTGAAATGAGGGGTGATCTTTTAGTCTTTACATCAATTAAAAATTCACTTTTATGCTTTAAGGAGAGTTTGAGCATCAACCATTTCTCTACTTGGCCTTGATCTTGTACTGCATGTTAATGTATCTTACTTTTGGCTTCTCTCCAGTTTGCTGAATGTGTATGTGTCCTTTAAAATGCTTACTTCTGTTCTTTCTCCTCCTTCTATCTCTTCTACAAACTCAGCAGTCTGGCAGAACCCTCTTATGTAGCATGCATGAGCGAGCCCTTTGGCCTCTAACGAGACGTTTGCTAGCACGCCTGCCTGACTGTAAATGAAGTGATATCCCTGACCTACAAAAACGTCCAGCCATCACACCTCCCCTGCCTACCCTCCATTCAGCCCAGACAAGGTGAGCTGTGGGCTGGGAAAGGTAGGTGACAGGAGGGGGTGAGGTGGGCTGATGGGAGGCATTGCACTGAGAGTCTGAGAGAAACTGCAAAGGCAGGTTAATGAAGTAAGTGAAAAGCACTGGACAGAAGGAACTGAAGTTATTGTCAGGATTAATTTAGATTCTTTTCAAGCTGTTCTGAAAATAAGCCTGCTTAGCACGTCCCTGTTCTAGCTAGCTAGCCTCTATTTTTAAGCATAAGCATAATACTAATGCAAACCAAGTTGCCTGGCAACACTCATTTAAAGCCCTGGAGTTGGAGTCCTTAAGCTGTCCAATATCTCCCCAGGAGGTCTGGAGCTGACATTAAACATGTGTTTAATTATTGGCTTTTGTCAAAGACATGTGATTTTTGTCTTTTTGAGAAAACATTCAGCTGTGACTGTCTAATGCATGCTGCCACATAGCAACAGGCACATGTTTCACATCTACTGAAGCAGATACTCATTTCCTTTGTGAGCAACGAAGCCAAAGCCTGGACTTTTGTTGTTCAGCACTGTTTTATCCAGGGTCACTTCCAGAGCATAATTATTGAGGGTGTATTAGAAATAAGTGGTGGTGCACACATCCATTTACATATATCCAGGCCGGCTTGCTAGCTGTGTTTATTATCATTTTCCATTAGTGAATATCCACCATGCTAACCAGAGACTAAGTGCAGTACACCCTGTTTTTACTGCTCTTACAAACAATTTAAGCTTTGTTGGAGGCATACACAAGTTCTCTGTTCATTGCCACACTGTTGCAAAGTTGCAGACCTTGGTTTCAAAGGTTTTGGCATTTTCTCATTGTGTTTTTAACATAATTAAATAAACTAAGTTTATTTTGTACAATTTTACTGTGTCTGTAATACACAAATAAACCCTGTGGTTTCATGTATTCTCTGCCTCACAACATCTGATACAGCTGATAATTAGCATCAAGTGTGTTGAAGTGGAAAACGGGGTCTGTTAGACTGGAGAAGATGTTGATAATAATGAAGTAAATGGGCTCATTGTGTGAATAATGCTAATACATGATGGAAAATGATGATTGCATTGAAAAATAAATTGCAAAATTTGATCAGCTGAATTTTTAAAACATGTTGGGAATCAAAGAAACAAGGATACACAGTATGAGTGATATGAAGCTCCAGAAACTTGAGAACCTGCAAAAGCACTCCCTTGTGGATAATCCTCAGCCTACTAAGTGTGAGTGAGCTAATTAGTGAGTGAGCTACTTAGCTAGAACCAGTTCCATGAGTGCTTTTCGTCTAAAATGATCATATGTCAAATCTGTACTTTGAAAATGGCCAAATTTGCTCCAAATCAGAGCAATGCCACAAATAGAAGGCTATCATGGTTCACTTGGCATGCAATGTCTCAGACTTTAAACCATAAATGATGCTATGAAATTTCTTTGAGCTTTGGTTGTAGTCAGAAGAAGGTAATTAGAGTAATTAGTAGGGGTGGGTGATATGGCTCTAAAATAATATCACGATATTTCTGGGTATTTTTGTGATAACAATATTTTTAGCGATATGACAAAATACTGAATAACATTTTGTTCATTTCAAAAACATGCTATTGCAACAAAATAAATGTTAACATTTTAATTAGTATAAATATATTTCAAGTAGGGCAGCACGGTGGCTCCCAGCAAGGAGGGCCTGGGTTCGATTCCCCTGCCGGGTGACCGGGGTCCTCTCTGTGTGGAGTTTGCATGTTCTTCTTGTGTCTGCGTGGGTTTCCTCCGGGTTCTCCTGTTTCCTCCCACAGTCCAAAGACATGCACTCTGGGTGTGAGTGTGTGAGTGACTGTCTGTCTGTCTGCCCTGCGTTGGACTGCCGACCTGTCCAGGGTGTATCCTGCCTTCTGCCCGAAGACTGCTGGGATAGGCTCCAGCACCCAACCCCCCCACCGCGACCCTGACGGAGAAGCGGCTTAGAAAATGGATGGATGGATGTTTCAAATATTCAGTAGACACAAAAAAATTGTTCCGATTGAGATATTAGTCGGATTATTAACAGATTATTAGGATGCATGTAAACGTGGTTATCAGCTGTTCAGTGCTCTTCGCGGTATTAGCCACGTTTAATAGAGAATAGAATACGTCCATGTAAACACCTCAATCGGAATAGTCTAGTCTGATTGAGGCCATTCAGAATACAATGTCTATTCGATTGAACGAGGTGAGTAATCCTCTAAATAATCAGTTAAACAGAAGAATAATATCCGTGTAAACCCCTGAATCCGATTACACTCCAGTCGGATCGTGTGAATCCGTTCTGCGCATGCGCGGCGCGTCACAGTGAAAGGAGGTGAGGAGACGAGGTTTATACTCTGAGCTTTAAAAGACGGCGGTGGGACGGACGTCCAGCTCATGTGTCTCAGAGCACGACGTCTTCCTCTCGACATCATTTTAAAGCCGTTCAAAACACAAGCGCGCCAACTGGAAACTCATCTCACGCCGACTGAACCTCACGTGATGGTGTCACGTCATAGTAACGTTTACTCTAAGCGCTACTGCACGCATGCGCGTCATTTTGCATCGGATCGCAGCGAGCATGTAAAGGAAGATTTATCAGAGTGTTGAACAGAGTGAGAATAAACACCTCAGTCTGAATCTGTAATCCGATTATATTCAGTCGGATTGGCGAAAATCTTTGCGTGTAAACACAGACACTTGATTTTCCTCAGACTCCACTGAGTGCTTCTGCTTGAGGTGGTGAAACAGATTAGTTGTGTTTCTCCCTTTTGTTGTTACAGGCCTCTTGCATATCTTGCATATTACTGTGATCTGTTGTACATCCGAGATTTTATAACCAAATCATCTCCACTCTGATGTCGCTCCCGTTTTTGGGAGAAACTCCACCACAGAGCTGCTTTGCGTCATACTTTCTGTTCCAAAATGACTCACGCAGAATATCGCTGTTATCACGATATGGATTTTTTTATCGTTTAGAAACTTATACCGGTATTATAGCGAACGATACGATATGGTACATCCTTGTAATTAGAGTGTCTTAAACAATTGTTGCAGCTTTGCAATGGACAGCCTCTGTGTTTTAACTGCATTTTTCCTGAGCTCTACAGAGAGTGCAAAACGGTAAAACTGAGGGTGCAATGCAACTTTGGGACTCTACCATCATTTCATCTGTATGAAAAAATAAGCCCCCTTAAGTAAATGAGGGATGTCCATATCATCCAATATAATTTCAAAAACAGTTCATTTTATGTTTTTATGCACAGATTATTCAAATATTTATTAGAGATATCAGGTAAAATTAAATAAAATCTATTTCATTTTTATTGTTCTGAGATTTGCATTTCTACTTTGTAAAAAAATACATTTGCCTCCTTAATGATTCATTAATCATTTTAATTTTAATGAATATATATTTTTATGTATTTATGTTGGATAACTTGCGTGATTCAAGAATAATAAATTGTCTTCTGCAGACATTTTAGTTTAGCTTTAGTTTAGCTTACCTAACCTCTGCATATATTACAGTTAACCCAGCCTAAAGTTTGCGCTCACTCTGCTTTCAGCTGAATTGTTTTTAAGTAGTAGATGCTGGAATCAAAGTTAATGTTTGCATTTGTAGTAGAGACAAATAGGCGTAGGTTGCTTGTATAAAAAAATATAAAATTGTATAAAAATATTCATCTTGCTCATCCATTTTTAAATTATTAAGCATAAACCAAAATGCTCCACTCCCACTGTCCCCTATATTCCCACCTCCTTCAGAATAAGGTCTAGATTTCTTGCTAATGTCCATTTCATCTCTTCTAATTGAATGAAAATGTGCCAAAAAGGCAGTGAGTCTTATCAGTAGCATGCACCGATTTCACAGCTTTAAAAGCTGAATTTAGGTTGTTTTTCACAGTGAGTCTGCAGGGATTTGGAGGGTGTTTTGGTGACATATTGAGCAAGTGGCCTCATGTCCAGTCAGGCGACAGGTCTGCACTGCAAATCTCAGCTCTACATCTCACGGCTCCTTTGAGGACTGCCTACGTGTCAGAACACACACTCACACACACACACGCACCTGCTCCCTGTTTAATATGGGGAGGCTGACATCTCCTCAGACAGCTGCAGTTTGGCGGTGCTTATGTCTGTCCACATCCAACTCCCAGAAAAGATCAAACACTTACACGTACTTACACACATTCATATGCTTTCATATGCAATAGCACAAGGCCACACATTTTGCATGATTACAAATAACATACATGTCATGCAGTCGGGCTGCTTATTATCATCACAAATACATGAAATTGTTTAAAGCACACAAAATGTGCCATTTTACTGAAAGCTAGAAGAGGGAGCAGTCTACATGCTGGTCTACATGCTGCTTTTTCTCTCACTGTTTAGGGTGCTGTGAAATGCTGCATGCTAACCCTTCACTACAGCAGCATGTCATTATAGGGGTTTGGTTATGGATGATGCTGCAAACACAACACAGTGCCCTACCGCTGCAGACAACTGGAAGGGACAAGCCTCCCTCCCGCCATCTCTCTTCCTCTCTCTTAAGTTCGTCTTTGTTTCACCATATCTCCCCTTCTGCACAAACCTCGCACTGTCTTAAAATATGTTGATTTAATGTCTTCTGAAACTATGCAAACCCACTAGCCTCAAGACTTAATTAAAATGATTAGAGTCTGTTGGAGTACATTGCAAATTGATGAACACTAACCGAATTATCATACTTGTTTGTGACGTTTTATTATGATAGCATAGCGATGATGCGGTTAGATGTGGCTAAAATCTGATCCTATTCATTTACAGTTGCTGGTTTTCATTTTAAATTAAAATGACATGCTCTTGCATCTTTTGGGCTGCTTATGCCATCATTCATTTAAAATATCCAAACGTATCCAGAGGCTCCAAAAAGTATTTGGACATTTGCTCTTCTTAAAAAATGTATTACGTTCATCATGTTAGGAAATGGAATGCCAAACCAGGCAATGCTAATTTTAAACAGACTGTTCCAAAACTATATTATCCAATAACTATGTTATTTCATTTTATTTTAGTTTTCTGTCAAATGGTGGCTGGTTTCAGCCAGTATTGTTTGAGCAGTGTCTTTGCAGATTTCTTTAGGTTTACATTCAAAATGCCTTTGCACACTTTTGATTTGTAATCCCATCAATTAATAGAACCTCACTGACACCCTTGACAGAACAAACAGCTCCAGACTTTGACATTCACACTTCTGGGTTTTACAGTAGCCCTAGTGCAGTGTGGTTGAAACTCTTCTCCAGACCTTTTCCACACAAAAAGTCTACCATCAGTTGAGCTTAAAGTGGTTTTGTGATGGTAGGGAGCGAGGAGGCAGATGCATATGTGGAGATAAGCGACTTTTATTGTGGGCAAATCCAGGGTCGTTGTTGAGGCAGTCCAGGTTCCAATAATCTATATCGAGTTTAGGGTGGACAGACATAACTAAGAAACACAGGATAAACACAATGGAGAAACACAGCAAACAAATCAAACATGTCAAAACAACAAAGACCAGCAAAGACAAAGGGCAAACACAGGGCTTAAATACAACAGGGCAAACAAGGGATCACAAAATACAGGTGTGAACAATCAGGGGCGGAGTCACTAAACAAGGGGGCTGGACTACAAAACCAAAGCAAAGAACATGTGGGCTAAACCAAAACACAACACGAACACATGGACAGGACTGGGAGGGGCCACACATGACAGGTTTTGCCTGAAATAAATATCATTTTGTTAAATACTTATGAAGTAACCTAAGGAACCTCATAAAAATGTACAGATGGTTAAATATTTAAAGCATCAATATAATTTTTGGGGTCTCTGCAGAACTTCATAGAATAAATGTGACAGCTATTGTTTCTGTCAGGGCTTTTAAATTAGATAAACCTCCTGAGTGTCCTGTAGATCTAAAGCACAGCAGACAATTGTGTTTTCCCTGGTTTACACAACAAACTCAACAGCAAACTAATTACCAATTAATCAGCAAATTACCGAACCCTTCATGAGTTGAGCCAAGTGTGTTACAGTAATCTACACACTAAACTGTGCAGCACCATGGACAAGCTGAGCATTATCCCTCATGAACAGTATGTGTTTTGTTTTCTTTTTGCTTTCCTGTCATGCTAGAAAAAAAGCAGGAAAAGCAAGATATCACAAGCCAAATGTACTACTCAGATCTATGTAGTGTGTAGTAGGAACAAGTAGGAAGCCAAAGCCAAATCTGAGTTCATTTTAAGACCGCACTGTGTTGAGTCAAACCACCTGACTTTGGATTCACCTAAAGTCTGTCCTGAATTGGAGTTACCTCCCAACCCATGTATCCAGCTGGATATAACACCCTGCTGGCCTGCAAATGGACCGAGCAAAGTCATTTTCAGACAGGTGTCATAAATCCATGCTATTTATTTACTTATGTATTTACTGATTTACTTCCTTGCTTGCTTACAGATACAGATCCAAATCTGTATCCTGCACTATTCAATATCTCCTAAGTCCAGTTTCAGTGCTGAGTCTTGCATTTTACAGAACGTATTTGAAAAGTAAGTTTCATTTCTCTCTACAAGGCAGTATAATTGCAGAAGGTCATCAGAGATGGAACTGTTAAAATATAGCGCAAGTCCTAAGCTACTTAAGAGCCCTGCAGCAGTGAGGTACCCATAATCTGTTACTTTCTGCCTCACTTAGAGGGTGAGGCAGACAGCGCAATCACATGCTGGTGCTCTGAGATATTTTGTGTGGCACAATTTTAGCTTCTTGCTGAACATTTTTCTCCTACTTTGCAATAACTGTCCCCTGGTGTGTTAACTCATTTGTCTCTGCTGTTCCTGCATGTCTTCACTCCTCCCTTGTGCTTTCTCTCCTGGTACCATCCCTCACTTCCTGTCCTGCCCTCTGGGTGTGGTGTCTGTTCAGAAGCTGTCATCATCTCCAGATGAATGGAGAGATGCTTGTGTAGCCTATCGGCAAAAGCGTATGACTTTACAGCACTGAATGATTATCTGCTGCTCTAGCGCAGTGCTGTGTGTAAGTGTGAGTTAAGAGGAAGATCCATTCTGCTTTTAATTATCAATCTTGATATACTGGCCTAATTGCAACACCTTCACGCCTGCTTCATCAACAGTTTAAAGTGTGATCTTTGGAGGTTATTATCATAACATCTGTCAAGTCAAATGGCTTCTGCTTCTGTGCTCTTAATCACCCTGCCCTCCCTTCTTTCTTTGCCTGAGCGAGTTGTTACTTGGGCTTGCTTGTCATCGTGGGGCCTAGAAGACCCTCTCCTCCCCTGAGACAGGTTTAATTCAGCCCTCAGTGGATGACGCTAGTCATCATGCCTCACCGAGTCAGCACCCAGCAGGAAATCCATCAGCCACAGCCAGGTATAGGACAGGTAGCAACCCCTCTAGACATGGAGCTCAGCACAGTTTGCCTGCTGAACTCTGACTGCCAGACATATAAGAGAGCGAGAGCCCATATCACTCCATTTGCTGCCTGACGACTATCCTCCTTTAGCTGACAGTATTAGTGTTTTGAGGTTTACCTAAAGTGAAGGGCCTGGACTGGCATAGAGCCGCAGCAATGCTGTGATTGACTGCTGAGTCATGATTCTGTTTTTCATGATTTGGCCTTGATCTTTTGCGTAAATATGTATTCCAATAAAGAGAAATCCTAATGCTACAGCATGCAATGGCAAAACTGTGTGCTTCAAACAGTTTGGAGAAGGCTCTTTCCTGTTTCAGCACAACAATGCCCCCATGCACAAAGCTCCACAAATAAATGGTTTGCCAAGTTTGGTGTGGAAGAGCTTGACTGGCCTGAACGCAACACTGGTGTCAGCTTCAACCAAAAACTTCTTACAGTGGCAAAGAGGGGAAGCACCTCCACAAAATTGCCTGTTGTTCAACAGCACATATGGATGTGATGTTTGAGGTTCCTCATACTTTTGTGTAGTGCAGGCTTCCCAACCTTTTAAGCAACAGAGACTGAACTGCAGCCCTTAATGTTTTTGATGGAGAGCATTTGAGTAGCATGTAGTTTGCTGTTTTGTCTCCAAACGGTGAAGTAATTGGACAGCTTTGTAGCTTTATTCCACAACTTATCACCTCATACCACACTCGGTGGCAATGAAGCTGTATTTTTTAAACTGTCATCATACTTTCGATTATTTTCTTAGTATTAGTTTCAATTCTTTCTTCAGTGTTTTTTCTGAGTGTGGAGCCTTGATAAAAAGGCAATTTTGGCTGTTTCTTCACTTTTTCTCAGCTAACAGTTGAAAGCAGCCAATTGCTGCTGAGTGCAGCCTACTTACTTTAAGCCATTCAGAAAGAAAGAAATCAAGTCTCAAAATACTAGTATAATCATATTAATTGCATTAATAAAAACTAAAAATAATAGAATAATGGAGTTCAGCAGTTAGACTACTGACACCTCGTGCTCACAGCCACATTATAGCCCAGTACCAAATGACCTATGGCAGTGTACTGGTTCTTGGCCCGGTTGGAATCCCTATGTTTTTTTTTCATAGTACGTCTGTAGTTCAGGATGAAGTTACTATTTAACGTCTATAGATGGCAACAGCTGTGAAAGTCTAGCAAGTCTTATGAGGCTTCATGTGTACATTTCTGTCTGAACAAAACTTTGAATCTCCATTTTTGTTCTTCTTTTCTTTTTTAAATAATTTGAAAATGCTTACTGCCACTTGTGTCAAAATTTGATAAGTGTTTTTCCTTTTTTTGTAAACATATTTTTTTTGAGAATGAGGTTTTGCTCCAACATGTGGATTTGTTTCTACACCTAGCTTGTCACTACATATTTGCCATGGTGGAGACACAATGAATGCCCATCTCTTGCAGAATTTGAATTTGCAGACACACTTTGGTTTAATTTGTAAACCAGTTTCATTAAATACATTTGAGTAACACAGCCTCTAAGCCGTGTATTCAAGTTACTTGATTCATGTTTTGTTGTAACAGGTATCAATGAGAACATAACTAAATGTGTCATTTTTAAACATTTACTAGAACTATTATTTCAGAATGTTTTGAGAAGTCATGCCTATGATCCAAATGAGAGCTTGTGATGCATTGTGATATTTCAAATTTTGACACGTGTTGTGATGAGAATTATAAACTAGATGGTGATATCCAGCCCTAGTTTGGAAGGCAGTGAACTGAAAAAAAACATAGAAAAACAATAAACAAAAAGTGTCAAATGTCAGAAACAGAATCCAGTGAGGAAGCCATTTCTGCTCTTGTCGAAGATATCTGTCCCTCCATTAGCATTAAGACCAGTACAGTGTTTCTGGGTTGGTGTCCTTATTCTGAGTAGTGACAGCTCAGGTTTTCCCCTGCCCCCTCACTCAGGACACTGTATTTCTGCAGCCTGTAGAATGAATCAGACGAGTCAATATCGTTCTCTCTGCACCGCGACTCTGCCTCGCACCAGGGAGTCCTCCACACGCACAGCCTCCATCATTGGCTTATTAGAGACGCGTTTGTCTCCTATCGATCTGCTGGGCCGCTGCATCACTCTGTGTTATTCCCTTCATGCCTCTCGGCCTTCTCTCCATGGCCTGCTCGTCTCCCTGAGCACCCAGAGGATCTACAGTGCAGTCACTGATCCAGGAAATGAACTAAATATGCGTCGCAAAGTTTGAAGATACACTTTACCATGTCTTTTTTACGGATTGTTACTCTGATACATGTGTGAAATACACAGAGGAGTATGAGATCTACAGCAACGTTTAACTGCATCTGACAGCGCTGTGGTGCTGTAAAGGAATAGCAAGAAAGAAATTGAGACAGGTTTCTCCTTAAAGTATAGTCAATCAGCCAAGATATGTTCAGTGTCCAAAATATGCTTCTTTAATTTTGCCCTTGAGCTATGAGGGTAATGTAGCTAACAAGTATTGGATTTTCCAACCTCTCTTTAGCCTATAGAATTAAACATGCTGTTTTTTTACTGTGAGACATTTAATATAAGATACAGAAGCTCTCTTCTGACTGGCTGCACTGTATTGTGCCTCTTACAAAAAAGTTGGTTCTTGAGTGTAACGGGGAGCGATAAGGCGGACGCATGTGCGGAGGTAAGCGACTTTTATTAAGGGCAAATCAAGGGGCATAGTCGAGACAGTCCAGGTTCATATAGCCAACACGGACAGATTGGGGGACAGACATGACAAACCGGAATAACCAGCAAACAGAGACTGAGACAAACAAAGACCGGCAAACACAAGGGGTAAACACAGGGCTTAAATACACGGAACAATGAGGGACAGGTGAACACAATCAAGGGCGGAGTTACAAAACGAAAACAAACGCACATGGAGTGGGAGGAGCCAATCGTGACATTGAGACATCACAGAAACAATGAATTCAGAACAGGCTGTAATGCAGCTTAGTTTTCATATATGGACTTGATACTGAATGGTATGTTTTAAAACATTAACATTATTTACACAGTACTTAAAATGAGTGAAATTAATTTTCCATGATATGGGCCCAATCACAATCAGGTATGTAGTAATGTAGTAATTGTGACAGGCCTATACCACACCAGTTAGCATTGTTTGCCCAAATCATCACTCACTCAAAAGCATTGTTAAGTCATCTCATATGCACTTGCTTATATGGTTTCTGACACATGACATGTACTGTTATCTATATATATAAAAAATATAATAGTGACATAAACCACACATGCAAGTCTGTTTGAGCTTACACAACAACTTACATGGTTTGAAATGGATATGTGATGTTTTAAGCAAGACATTTACGTGATGCTAATTGGTGGCGATAGAATCTTGTATTACTTGTTAGCTACATTAATACTGTAGCTTGTGCAAAACTAAAGAAGGAAACTTAAGGTGTCAAACATGTATTGGCTGATTGACAACTTTTGGGCTAATGCACTTTTGACTGAACTCTTGTTTAAGGGTGGTGAGGGACACTCACTCCTCCACAGGTGCTTTTAGTATCTTCTCTCTCAACAACTTCCGCGGTCAAATACTGCTGAGCATGAGGTGATATAAAGCGCAGTGACAGGCCAGCTCCCTGGTTTATGTCCCTCAGCTGCTTTCCGTGTGATTGACAGGTGGGAAACGCCTGCCGAGTGAGCACGGCTGGGAGCAGACTTTAAAAGAGCCACACAGCCAGCTTTCATTTAGCAGCATCTTCTCTGTGAGAGCTGTGGCCCGTGGGCCTCTTTAACTCTACAGATGCATGGCTCAAAGCGCGAGCACCTGTAAACGCTGGCAGCCACTGTTCTCCATGTGCTTGCAAGCTCTGATGGCATCCTGCTGCTGTTTTCTTTTCATTTTAGGTGAAAATTGTGACTCCGTCACTGTCTCATTAGAGGCACCCTTTCTCCAAACTGTGAAATTAATGGCACGTGGCAATGTTGTGTCTTAAAAACATATCTAGCAACAGCATGTTCTCCCTTCACGCTGTACTTGTGTCTTTGCTTTAATTGTCTTTCAGAAATGATGGCTTGTGGGTTTTTTCTGCCCTTTAATTCATAGGTTTTTTGAAGTTGAACAGCTCCTGTTGGCTCCCTTGTATAACTTAGTGTCACTCCATCAGCTAAGTGAGTGGAAGTTCCTTACTCCATGTCTGTGTATGTACGTGTATGAGGTTTTTGGGGGATGGGGGTGTTTGGGGGTGGTGTTTGTTTACTTTTCAATCAGAGCTGGGCTTAATGTAATTGCCTAGGCCTGTTCCACTCATTATGTGGCAGACACTGTTTCCCTGCTCAGCTGGGCCCAGACACTATGCTAATTAGCTTACATCTGAGGGAGGGAAACAAGGATCACAAGTGAACACGTAGCCCAGTGTCAAATGGGTGTGCATAATTTTAACAGTTTCTTCCTCTTTGTAATGATCTTTTTCCCTCAAAATCAGGCTAGATGGTTCTTAAAGTGGTTCTTTAACAAAGAAAAGACAAACTCAAGGGCACTCTCTGTAAAAGCACTGCTCAGCAGCACAGATGTTCAGTCTGTTACTGAAATTCAGGTTTGTGTCGCAGCTGTCATTATTGTATGACAGTGTAAGAGACTAATCATGTTGAGGCTTAGCAGTGTTTTGTGGCTGATAGTTCACTGGTTATTATCAAATCCAAATTAGTTGTGATGTGATGATTAAAGTAAATTAGGAGATGTTCCAGATGTACACACATGCATATCACATAAGAACACATCATAGTTACTTGGATGCAACCCATATGGAGAGGAAAAAGAAAATAAATTAAAGTAAATTAATAAATGTCACATTATGTCTTACAGCATTGTCATGTTTTGATATATCAGTTATGTATCATATATGTTTTGTTGATTTTCTGTGTGAAACATATCCTGTACAGGGAGCATTCTTAAATATTGTAATTTTCAGCATATATATATATATATATACACACACACACACACACACATATCCATATATATCAGGTATAACGTTATGAACACCTCCTTGTTTCTAGGCTCATTGTTCATTTTATCAGCTTGGTGGTGGTGTGTTGTGCTGGTAGGAGTGGATCACACACAGTAGTACTGAGTTTTGTCACTCACTGTCCACTCACTGTCCACTCTATTAGACATTCCTACCTTGTCAGTCCACCTTGTAGATGTGAAGTCAGAGACAATAGCTCATGTGCTGCAGCATAGTTTGTGTTGGTCATTCTCTAGTCCTTCAACAGTGGTCACAGGGCGTATGTGTGTGCACACATGTTTGACAGGAGCACACAGACTATTAACAAATGTTTGACAAAGATACAAATAAAATAGGAATACAATAAATAGAATAGAAAATAAGAGGAATCGAGAACCAATGTGAAAAGAGCTTAAAGAGATGTGTGGATCACCATATGCAGATATGTAAGATAGAGATTAGCAGACGAACGCAGATTGGAGATCAGCGTAGTAAAGAAACGGCACGATGATCGAAAGACAAAGAGCAACACAAAAATCGTGATCCCAGTCCGAGCGAAGTTCAAATAGGCAAATATCCAAAACGACCAAAACAGGTATCCGCAAAGGGCTAGGCACAAATGAAAGTCAGCGTAACAATACTAAAGTCCAAACACGAGAAACAAACGGCACAATCCAAAACGCTCAGTAGGGTTCGGCAGAACAGTACTTCGCATTGTCTTAGTGCTCGGTCAGGGCTTAAATAACCCAACCTTAGGGTCTCAAAATAAAGTTCAGGTGGAGGTCCTTAAAATCAGGAGACTTGGAGTGGGGAGTATGAAGTCACGTGAGACTCCAAAGGATTCTGGGAATTGGAGTCCCTGCCTTGCGAGGCTGAATCCGAGCGCATAACAAGATAAAAGTGTCTATACAAATTCTGGTCTGAGGAAGATATATAGAATAGAATAGAATAGAATAACTATTATACAAAGAATATTACAGGATGGTATAAATTGTCTTCGATGCTACACCCTACACAAAGCTCTGCTAAAAACAACCACAGAGATGTGTGTGTAAAATTTATGCATGAGAATACAGACAAATCTGAATTTGTTGGAACAATGTACTCTTTGTCAGATGAAACAAAAATTGAATTCTTTGGCAATAATTTACTTTGTTCTATTTGGAGAAAGAAAGGTGTGTATATGATCCTGACACCATACTCACAGTGAACTACAGATTTGAGATTATCATGATATGGGAAAATATGAATGGAGCAAATTACTGTACATATTAAAGGAGAATTTAATCTCATCAGCCGATAAAATGGACAAGATGGATGTTTTAAACAAGCATACTGCCAAAATGACTTAACCATAGTTTCTAATAAGGAAGGTGAAGGTGCTTGCCTGGCCTAGTCAATCTCCTGGCTTGAATCCCTTTGAAAATTTATGAAGGATTTTGAAAGTCCATCATAACTTTGCCAAGAGAAATGGGTTAAAATTGAACAACTGTACTGCAAAATATCAAATTACTTCTTAGTGTATAAACAAAGATTTGTTTCAAAACTGAAACTGCTATTGAAAAAAGTATTCAGAGACCGCAAATGAACAACATTAGTGCAAAGCTATTGCTGGCAGTTGCAGATTTGAAGTGATCACTTCTTTTTTTTAGACAAATCTACAAACCAATGTTTGCATAAAATCAAAAAACTATGTCAGAAGATTATGTGTGTACATTTGGATAAAGGTAGATATATACATTGAAAGTATACTAAATGATCAAAATGTAAATTCTAAAAGTCTAAATTATGCGCATGAATACTTGAAACACTTGCTTTTGCTAGTGTTTCAAGATAAATATACATGTATGGTTTGATATGCTGCTTTCGCACATATTTTAATAATGTGTGTCACATTTTACACTTATTCCAAAATACTTTTATACAAATGTTTATATATATATAATATTATTTTATTTTATTTTTGAATGAAGCACAATGTATTTAAAATGTATTTACCATCTGGGAAATTTAGCATATTTTACATCTTTTTAGATATTCTGGTGCAAATTGATCTTAGGTTTGTATGAGGTCTGCATTCTACCAAAAATCAGGCTTTTAGCAGGTGTACTGTGTTCCCCTGCTGCTTGTTTCAACATGCCACCTAAGTCTACCAGGACACCTGTCTCTGAGCCAAACTGCTCCATTTCTTTGGCCCTTTGTTCTTCTCTATGGCCCATGCCAGTGGTGGAAAGCGAGTGTAAACAAAGACAGCCCTTCTTTTTTCCGTCCCAACCCTCAATTTGTCAGTTTCGTGTTTCATTATGCTGGCCACAGCCTTGCACACGCCATAACAAAGAGAATTAATAGTCTACAATTTTAATCAGGAAGTTGTAGTGCTGCTAACGAACACAGCCCTGGAGTATAAGCGCAATTTGAGTTTCTTTTCTTCCTCACATTTATTTAGAGCATTGGACTGAATTTGTGTCCTGCAGTTCATGCCTAAATGTTTTTAGATTTTTTTTCCCAGTCAACTGTTTTGTGAATTAATTTATAAATGAATGAAAAGTGATTAATTACTTCTGCTCACAAACATTGGCCTTCATAAAAAGAACATTGTCCTCTTTGAATTTCTTTTAATGATTGAAAACATTCCTGCAGAAGCTTTATGTCTGTCTATAGCTGGCTGCTCCTGAGAGGCTTCATTATGCTAGGTTGATTAATACTATTGGTAGCGCAGCATTTGCATCATAAGAAGTGAACTTAGCTTTATCCCTCATTTGTGGGATCAACATACACATGTTTTCCTGATTCTTTGTGGGGATTTGTGATTAAGCTCCAGACATCAGATTTGCTTGAATCAACTGCGCTTAAAGAAGAGCAAGACAGGCCTTTGATCAATCAGCTAATTCCTTGTTTGGTATTTTACATGGTGTTGCTTCATCTTTGCCATATGTCACAAAGCCTTATTTTCCGTTCGTGCCCAAGGTTAAAGCAGCTGCTCGTTTGGAGGAGGGACTGATGACAGTTCGTGTTTGTCAGGCTGCCGTCAGGCCTTGATTTGAGCCATGATACACAAAGTTGACAGTGAGGGTGATGATACGAACAAGTCTCGACAACCTCCGGGAAAAAATCTCATGTTATAGCTCCTTTTAGACTCATCTCTTCCACTGAGGCAGCAGCTTATCCCCACTGCAAACAAAAACCTCCCCAGTTACTGTTTTCCCATGGGGAGACCACGGGGCCACTTAAAAATAGGAACCCTTAAGGCTTGGGACAGTCAGGCCTTGTCTAAGCATCTATAAGCATTGCTTTAATACAGTAAAGACATGGTTGTAAACATTGCAGTTGTAAACCGTGGTCTTAAGCCATGTAGGAAAGAAGTGGGGCAAGCACTGCTCAGATAATGTAAATTTTGATATGACAAGAGATTACCAGCTTATTTGGATTGTAATCAGTGACTTACTGAGCAATCATTGGTTGGTCAGGTGCTGGCAGGGAGGGTTATGGTGGGCTGTGGAAAAATGTTACCATCTACATACATGATCTTAAATTGTTTTCTCCAAGCCAAAATAAAGCTATATGATTCAAAGGGTGATTCCACAGATCATTTAATAGCTATTTTTTATTTAATACTTATTTTAGTATCCTGATATTTGATATTTTCATATTTTCATAAAGTTTGGTAAGAGGTTTGATGTGAAATGGTTCACTGCAGATAAATTTACCAACTTGGATTTCTTTACAGTGTTGGCGACAGTAACCAGGGGTCACCAATCAAAGCAAATATAGTCATTTTATATACTGTCCAAACCAGTGATTTTACATGTACCATCTGAGTTTATATGTAATGTTGATAATAGTTAAATCATGGTAAATCTGAAAAAATGCTTTCTTTTTAAACAGAAACCTTTTTGCAGAACTATATCAAACAGTGCCTCAGGCACCAGTTCGCATACTCGGAACCCTTTGGTGTTAATGGTTCTGAGGCTTAGCTTTTGGATGAATTTGCTTCAGACGTCTGGTTCTGATCACCACCATTGTGAACAGTTCTGACTAAGTAAGTTTCTCTAGAACAAAGCATTTCACATCAAACTACTACGTGTGACTTTGTAAGCATCATAATCATTTAATTAAGAAGAAATTTAGAAAATACATGATATTCCCCTTTAAAAGGCACAATGTATGCTTCTATCTGCAACAAAGGCACTGATGGAGATACCACTGACAGAACTGAAACATTTGTTTTCTGCACCGGACTGAATCCTCAAATTCACCTCTCTAGCTGCATGTTGTGCTTCATCTGAATATGGTTTACTCTTGGTGAATAGGCTTGCTGTTTATGCGAAAAGGAGGAATAATAAATAGATGGTTTCACATTTTTTGACACTTTGTCTGAATATGCAGATGGCAGAAAGCAAGGAATGGGCTTTGTTGTATGAAAATTGGTTCTTCATAATCAGGCCCTTGCAAAGACTGCCAACAAAATATAAGTGTTCTGCAAAAACAGAATAAATCTAAACTGAATGCCAGATTGCACACTTTTCACTTCTCTGTGTTTGTACATTCCCTCAGACATGTGACACTGCTTAATAACTCGAAGAGGCATTTAGAAATTAGCAGTAGTAAAAGCAAATTGGTGATTATGAAATGCAATTAACAAAGGAGCATGGCTTGGAAACATTTTGCAGCATTTGAGCAGTAGTGTAAATGTCATGCTTTATGAGTGTGGAAAGCTGTCCTCAGCTGTGTTTGATGATAAAACTGAAAGAGAAGGCAAATACATGTAAATATGTTTGTGCTCATGCCACCTGACATTTGACTGTGGCAAGAAAGGAGTTAATTTAGGCTTTTGTGTGTTATCAGTCTAATCCTGGTTCCTGTTTTCATGGGAAATGAGAGATGGTGAATATTTACACAGGACATGGGTCACATATTTTTGCTGCTGTTTATACTTTCTTTTTTCACTTAAAGCTCCATAGAGCCCCCTACCATCTGTTGTTGTGTAGCTTGTATAAAAGAGCCCAGTGGCACAGTGACAGGGACACCTGGGCTCTTGTAAAGTGTCCAGCCGCTTCCGGGGCCTAGCTGCTAGCACAGTGCTGCCACTGTCAGCCCCTTTCCTGCTCTGGCATGCAGGCCAAAGTCACCCTTTATCTAGAGGTGACCCCCTCTTGCAGAAGTTATGAATCACCCTCTTAATCTGCCCAGACAGAGAGTCTTCCACAAACGGAGGGGTGGACTTCTGCGCCATGTCGTCCACTAACAGATGGCATAAATCTTATTCCTAAATGCTGCATTAAGTATTAATCATTGTCGGCCATGTTGCTGTCACACTAGCCTGCAAAAGCTGCGGGTGTGTAAAGTGTGATTAATGGACTCTGAGCTTTGAGAAGCCACGCACCATGGCTGTCCGCTCCCCTAGCCCCATTGTGCCCCACCATGCCCTGACACAACCCCGCACTGCTGTACTTCCTTTAGCTCCAAACAGGAAGCTAAGGTAGGGAGATGGATCATTCTGGGTAATTAGCCACAGAAGGTATAAAACATTCCCCTTTCACTTGATTTAACCACTTTCACACAGTAGAAGCAACAATTTCTAATGCCCTCCACACCAGTTGGTTCACTGGAGTCGCAGAGTCTTAGCAATGGCTTTATAACCCTTTCCAAACTGGCAGATTTTAATGACTTTAATTTGCATCTGTATTTGAATCTCTTTAGAACACTGCATAATGAGACCTTCTAGCCTGCTTCATATTGCCAGACAGGTTTGATTTAAGTAATGTTTAGATTCAGCAGGTCTGGATGTAATTATGCCTGGGTGTGGCTAGTGAAAATAAACCCAATAGTCAACTGAATTTGGTTAACTGGTTGATTTAGTAGCTAAGGGTTAATTACTTTTACACATAGGGACAGGTGAAGCTCTTAAAATTGAATCATTTAAAAACATCATTTTGTGTTTACTGTGTCTAATATTAAAAGTAGTTTGATGATCTGAAATTTTGAAGTGTGATAAATATGCAAAAAGAGAAGAAATTGGGAAGGGGGTAAATACTTTTTCATAGCACTGTATGTTTTGATCCATCTTTCATTTTTAACACATTGCTGCAGTATACACATCACTGCTCCATTATGTCCACTGTGAAAAGACCCCCCCAGTGGCATCCCTGCTGTTCAGCAGATAATTAACAGTAGTCTGTTTCCTGTGATGGCTGTATACGCTGGCTGTTTTGGCACCACTTATCAGCTCATTGTCAAAGTCCCATTACCCCAAGCCATGGGAGCGCATTTTGAATTCACAAAGGATTTGGTTTGATTAAAACCCCTGAAATAAAATTTGTTTTTTTAAAAGTTGGTGAAAACAAAACCTTGAACTTCTCTCTTGCTGAAAATGAAAGCAGTGTTGCCACTTGCATTGAGTTGCATGATGTGCAGACAGTGCCCCAGTGATTGCATAATGGGTTTGACCGTTGTATCCCCCCAAGCTTGGTATTGTATTAAGTGAATATCAATAGAGAAAACTTGTATAACACATTTATTACACACACATTTTTCTGTCATTTCCCTCTGTCTTTGTCAGTTGCACCACTCGGTCATAGTGGAAAGTGCAGCTTATCAGTTGATATATTGATTATATTTTTTCATCTATGCAAAGAAATGACAGTATCTGATTATATTTAAGTTGGCATTAATATAGTTAGTGAAGAGTCTTGGTACTCAATACTAAAAGAATAGCTCATTGATATTACATGTGGGGTTGAAAGATGAACTGTTTTCACACTGAATATGGCTCATTTTCATTTTGCAAGAACTGTGATTACATTGTCTCAACAAGTTTTATGTGAAGAAAACTGCCTGTTAGATCAGTCAGAAGCAACCAGCACCCATGTATTGTGTACATGACAATACAGCTAAAATTAGCACACTGTTCTCTGTATTCTGTTACTGTTCTGTATTCAAGCCTCAAGAATACCAAGCCTGGACCTCAACTGATTAATAATGGTCAAAATATTGCTCAGAACAATGATTCGATATTGTTCCCAATTTTTTAGCCCTATCAACAAGGCTTGTTTTGAGTTTGACTGTTTTATTATGTTTTCTTTCCTATTTATATTCATAAAGACAACATAGTTATATAGACATTTATATGATACGAAATGTCATTTATTACAGTAAACTAAGTTTTTGCCACTTATCAATTGCCATCTGAGACAACAAATCACTCTGCTTTTGTAGCTGTGGACTTGGAATGCTTCTCCACCCTTGTATGGTGAAGTCCCAAGTCCATTTACATAATCAGAGCTGTACTAACTTTACATAAGTGTCTCCTCATCCATGAGATGCCTGGCTAGAAGCTAATATGTGCCCATCTTCCAGCTGCTTCCGCTGCTGCTCCTGCTCAGCATCACATAATTGCCTGTCTCTCATTACTTATGCCCTGTCTCTGTGTGAGGACAGCCAGGGAGTTTCCTATGAGGTTCATGATCTTTTGACTTGTACATAAATCTACTGGTTGACACCTGAAAAGTCTAGAGCCGTAAGCAGTTATACTCTACACTATTCTACACTCTTCTCCAGGTAGATCTTTCCACAAACTGGTTCTTACCCTTTGATAAGTGTGTGTTTGTTTAAACATGTGTGTGTGTGTATGTGGCTTCAGGCAGTGCCTTTGCTCTGATGTTAATGTGAGATGAAGGGGCAGTGGGGCTCTACCCATCCCCAGCATGCCCCTTCGTCCCCCTCCCTCTGCAGCACTGCCAGCCCCCTGCCTCCTTAGACATGGCCAATGTGATGAAAACCACAAGACATAATTACGTTGTCTGAGTGAATCATCCGAGAGACGCCTTCATCCCCAGCGAAGCGCCAAGGCTGCGCATTTCCTCCCGAGCACCATTATTGAAATCAAGCCATGCCTTGTCAGATTCACTGTTGACTTCAGCTTGTGATTCGTTAAGCAAGTTTGAACTATTTTTTTCTTTATTTCTGTCTGTTTCAGGCAAGAATTGTTTACACTTTCTTTTTGCCTCGCAAAGGTTTGTGTCCCCAAAATATAAAAAAATATTTTGAAATGGTTTCTCTTGCAACTTAAAACTATACATGCCCTCGCTTTCATTGATTAGGTTTACTCTATTGCTCCACCTCTGACATGTCTTGTCTCTTTTGTAAGTTTAAGAATGGTCTTTTGTGTTGTTTAGGGTTGGGCTCACTTTGTGCTCAGGCAGATGGAAAGCAGCTTCTAATCATTGCACTATGATTGTTAATACAACGACTGCATTACGTTTTCCTAATAAATATTCCCTACATTAGCAGGGACCTTCTTACTGTACAGTGTTTGAAATGCACTATTCATGTAACTCTGAAGTTACCGTGACAACATAAATCTTGCAGAGAAAACATTTGGTTGAAGGCACTCACAGGGTGTTCTTAGTTCTTAACCAAAATTAAGTGAGTGAAAATTAAAACAATGAATCAGGCTATTAGACATGTACTACCTTATTCACAAAGTCTTTAAGTGAAACCGATGAAGTGAATTTGTCTGGTTGAATAACGACAATATGTAGCCTAAACTGTTAGCTACCTAGCGGCAACAGTACCATCTGTTCAAGTGATATTGTATTTGTTCTGGGCTACTGCACGTCTGTGTTGATGCTTGAGATAGATGCAGTTACTGTTACATTTTAGCTCTAGGTTGAAAAAACATGAACATTTTCACACAAACATAAGCAGCAATAATACCTAGTGTTGGCAAAGCGCAGCAACATCTACTCCCTTGAACGAGAAATGACAGAATGAGAGTTGTTTGTGCTATGTCACTGTAGTGTTTTCATATGTTTGTTTGTTTTTCTTTCCTTTATTCCCCAAAATATCCATATTCAGGTCACAACAGAATATTTTGCTAGACTGAACTGTAAGTTTTTGTTTTGGGAGAAAGTTTTCATTTAAATTGAGAGGGCTCCTAAGATTTAAGTATGTAATGTTTTACAGGGAGGGTCTGTTGTCAGTTTGATTATACCAAAGAAATCTTGAGAACTTTTATTAGAATATTTGGTTCAAAGGAGAGTTGGCGTAATCAGTCCATTGGGGTAAATTCAGCTACTTGAGTTTTTCAAGTGGCGTTTTGCGACTTGCACAAATTAGCTCTTCTATCAAGAACTAAATTTAGTTATGCAGTGCATTTCTTATGAAGCACTGCAGACCATGTCCCACGAACTTCTTAACCGTATAGTAACTCTGTTACTCTACTTTGATCATTTTATCCTCAATTTTTATTAAGATTTTGATGTCCAGCAAAATAACCGACTTACATGTGGGAAAATTGGGTTTTCTTTCTTTCTTTTTTTCTTTCTTTCTTTTTTGAAATATATGTATTTCTAAAACATGTACTGAAAATAGCTGATAAATATGTTCTACTTAAAACACAAGCAGCAGACCTGTGAAATCATTTGAGAATGAGAATGCACTGTAATTTTGGATACTGAATTATTTCATCTGAAAGAGGTCAAAAGTGGCACTTTAACTTCTCAATCGAAAGAAAAAAGGTTGAAAATAATAGCTGATCAAAATGATTAAATAGGACTATAGCAAAATGTCAAATATAACAGAAACTCCCTGTAAGAGCAGTAACACTGTCTGTAGCTTCTGCTTTTGAAATGATGAAAAAATAAGTGAAATCAGATGTTTACAATAATAAAAGTGTATTTTCTTTATTACTTTGTAGTTTGTATGTTTAACAAATTTATTCAAAGGTATAAAATGGCAAATAAAAAAAGTGCATTGGTACATAGTAGATATTGGTACATGGTAAATATTGACAAATGTGCTGGGTGGAAATGAGTTTCGTATATACCATCTCCTTGAATTCAGCCATTATCATGACAATATCTTAAGTTTCCTCTTCAATTACCATCACAGAGATTGTTAATTGTCCCTCTAGATAGGTTGAAGTTAGTGGGTTGTGAGGCAATGACCATGAAATGGTATAATTTAGAAATCCCCTTACTGCTGTTAAATGTTACCAACAGTTGTTTCCTAAGATCCTGCTTAATTTAATTGTAGAGAACTCAGGGTCATGCCCATCAGTCGAAGGACAAAAATAAACTGCTACCTACACTGACAATGTTTTAAGGGGAATAAGGGGTGCATGACTGGCCTTAATGGAGTTGGTGAGAGGATTGCTGCTCTTGAGATGAAATGACTTAGTCCAGGCTTTGTGATGGCACTAGGTGTAATGCATAGCGACAGTGGTGGGAGCACGGTGTAATAGCCAGGGAAATTCAGATTCCAGATGAGTTCACCTTAGGTATGTGGAATGAGGTTAGAATCCACACTCTGTAATTGGATAAAATACATTATGGGCGCTTCTCAAGTCACGTCTGATTAGGGGTGTTGATTCAAATTGAATGTCTAGGCCTGACTTTGTGGAGTTTATAAGTAGCCAGTGAAAGCTGAATCACTGGTTTATTATCATGGATTAGGAAAGTGAAGGAGTTTCTAGATACCAATATGAAATGTAATATATGGATATTAAGACTAATTTCTCCCAAAATGTTCTAATAGTTTTCCCTTGAATTGAGTTTCCTAGCAGCGCATGTGAACACAGTGTCATCTTACAAGGGCACATTAGCTGTTGTTTTACCAGCAGGTTACTTGGCCTCAGATGATCATGCTTCAGTAAAACTCCTACGCCTGCCTACGAGACACTTTTTTAAATCTTCTTTTCCTGAACATATTTTTTTGTACCACAAGAACTTCAAATTAAACAGTGTTTTTTTATCACTGAAAACCTCAACCCACCCATTAAAGGCAAAAGTCCATAGTAGGAAGACTTAGATATAACATAGATATTATCGTTAACCAGGCACCAAATTCTTTACATTCCTAAAAGCCATGTATCAGGCAATGGACCACCACTCAAGTGAAGTTTTACCACAGATTAAGTCACTTAGTGTTAATGTGATGTTGGAAGCAATTTGGCTGAACAGATGCCAGAGGGCTGATATTAGTCACAGAGTCAAATGAGTCTACATGCAGGGTCCACTAGAGATCTCTTCATCATGTCCAGCCCATGGGGAATCAAGACTTGGATCTCTTGAGTGTCAAGTGAGTGCTTTATCCAGAAGTCTTAGATACATTGCTGAAAGAGCAGAGTTTACATTACTCTCTCAGGGACCCTCAACTAGCAACTTGCTATTCTGACAAATTAGCAGTAGTTACTAAAAGGGAAAAATCATCAGTTTTGCTAAGCGATTTTAACCTGCAGTGGTAATCATTTTGAAACTGAACTGTGAAACAAATAATGCGTGTACCTCAGGGGTTTTCTCCAAAGCCTCGCCCCTAAAACACATACATGCAGGCTGCCTGGACTACAACACCTGAATGCTGGTGTTAAATTGGTTGTTTGGTTGTTGCACTTTGTTAGCTTCAGATATTCTATGCAAAATAATAGAGTGTGATTCTAATGTCTGTCAAACTGGCAAATGGTTAATTTTCTGGCTGATATTTATTATTTTTTTAATCTATATTAGCAATTTAAAAAGTGGCAGTGTTGTATATTCACCACAGCTACATGAATAACATTATTTACTCTTTAACAGGCCAAACTACCATTTTAAATTCTGAACAAACAAAAAATCCTGGATTTGCTCCAAATAAATCTTGCTTTTCTACGCATATATGTCCGTCTCATCATTGCTCCGTGTTACAGAAAGTTACAGACAGCAAATTCCCTGGCGCTGTGGGTACACGAGTGTCTCGTTGTTTTCGTGGAACAGCGAAGGACCATCCCGCCTTGTGTCCTGACGATGAGAGCTCAGGTAAGCGCCTAGGGTCTTCCTGTCTTGAGCAACGCTGCAGGGAGGAGCGACCCCTTTGTTGCCCTGCATTTGCATATATAAATATATTATTGGTGGCTGCGCCCCCAAACTAACTGTGGCAACAGAGAAAAAAATGAGAAAATTCATTGTACTCCTGTATATTGGAGCAAGCCCTGCTGTCTTTTACCTGAGCATAGCTGTCAAACTGTCAGGCATGACTTGAAGCTATGCTTTGCAGGAGCCAGCCACAATCAAAAGTTATTGGGTTGAAATTGACGACTGTCTTCTTCAATGGATAATGTATACCACATCTTTTTTCCCAAACTGCTGATCTGAAAGTTTATTCTTGTGATGAAAATTTCATCAAAGAATTTCTTACACCCAAGAGTCAAGCGCGATCTGGTGCACTCATGATGAATGACTGAGTTGGGCACTAACTGGGTGATATGGGTATTTGCGGTATTTCATTACTGCTCAGACTGTAAATAATTCATGTTCAATTAAAAATGGCAACGTAATTAAACTGTCTGCCTCACGGCTTCCAATAGGAAGTGATTTTTTCATTATCTCTGTGGCAGGCCATTGCTTTTGTTCATTCATTTGGCTTGTTTTTTAAAGCCCTGTGTGTGCTCCACTGCAGTCTCGCAGCCATAAACGAGGAGACGAGCAAAGATGAATTATCTGGGGATTGGAGAAGAAAGGGAACATGTAATCTTTTCGCCACTTTGTAGCTAATAACACGCACTGCATCTATCACGGCTTCCTCCTCGTACCTCAGAGGATGGCTGTGGGAGAAAGAGTTGCAGAAAGAGGTCCAGCTTTTTAACAGCCTCAGTAAATCCCTTTGTTCAACACACAAGCAGCCAGACATACTATCCCGCTGTGCCGAAATCCCGATTAACAGTGCAGCGGAGAAAGTTTGGCTTTGGAGAGATGGGGAGTTAAGTGCAGTGTAGGGGTGATTAGCTGCGTCCTTGCTGGAATGTCTTGAGTCTGGCTGAGGGTGTCTGGGACAGCCCCCTGCTAGGCAAGGAAAGTCTAGGTCAGCTTCCTAACTTATTTACTTAGAAATAAACTGTGAGGCACAAAAGCTGGCTTGTTAACCAAGGCGATGTGCCTTAGAATGCAAGAGCAACTGGGTTTAATATAATTGTAGCCTTTATGTGCTTCATATGCTCCCTGCCGGGCTGGCCTGAACCTGCCACCTTGGCCTGAACATCAGGCGAAGGTGGATTAAATGAAAGCATTCTGATTTTAACTGGCTAACAACTCCACCATGAGGTAATTTTGTATGGTACAGATAAAATTCAATATCTTAATACTTAAAAATATATATAAAAATTACAGTGTCACAATATCAGCTGCTACTTAAATTTGCATTAATAAAGTTCATGAAGCCATTAGAGATGGCATGATACCACTTTTTCTTTTCTGATATCAATATAGAGCTTGAATATTGGTGGGTTCTGATCTGATATTTCTTCTTTAAATATTAGTGAGCTTTAAAATTAGCTACTTTTAATTGAAGCTCTTCACTTGAAATCTAAAAGTAGGCTGTCATGCTGAAGCTACTCAAACATGATTTGAACATGATCAGAGAAATGCACAGCTAGCACCTAACACAATGTGAATATGTGGTATAGAGACAAGATTCATGGATTCATTCTGTTTCTGTCTCTGATCTGATCCAACAATTTCTGCTGATATCAGACTGCTACCGTTACCCATCATTAGCACCATGATATCGATAGACCACTTTATTAATCCCAGAGGGAAAGTAGTTTTTTTTACAGCAACATGAAGTATAGCAAAGAGCAAAACAAGAGTAAAAGTAGTCGTACACTATTAGTCAGATGCAAAAATAGAAGAAATAAAAATATATAATAAAATATGCTAAAACAACCATAAAATATAATGTGCAGCACAAGAAAAGGTAAAATCTCACGTAATGCAGGTAACAATGCAGTTGTGCATATCATGTCCAGTAGATGAACTGAGTGACTATACACTGTAAATAATAACATATGTTAATAGTTGTGCAATATGCATGGGTGTATAAGCAAAGTGGCAGTACAATATGCAATATGTATAGAGGTATAAACAAAATGGCAGTGCATAGTAAAGAGTAGAGACATATGCAGTTGGTGCTCAGTGAGCCTGTTGTCAGTAGCTCAGTATACAATAAGGTCCTAACACAGTGACGAGGTGTTGTACAGTGCGATCACTGTTTGTGTAATATGGTATCTTTAGAATCCACACTTGCAGATTACTGGTACTCTGTGCTAAAATAATGTCTTAATTGGACTGTTTTTTTTTTTGTTCTTTTCTTAAAGCTACAGGGAACCTAAATCCAATTTTTCTTTCTAAGTCCTTGTTTACTTTCCATGTGGGTTAATCTTGCTTTTGTGAATCATTTTCCAGTGGCCAATAAATGGCCAGTGTATTTTGCCAAATTTGGATGTGAACTGGGCAGTCTTAATCTCAGGCAGTGCTTAGGGAAGCAATAGTCTCACTAATCCTCTCTATGTCAAGACAGTTCTCAGATTGGTCTGATCAGCGTTTTTTAAACCATGTCTTATTACATTTCTGTCTTATTTTTTTAATTCAGATTTTGCTGAATGTTTAATAAAACACTTAATTTTAGTTTCATGCAAACATTTTTAATATTTTACGCATTCCCTGGGACTTTAAAATTTCATGTTAACCTGACAGAAAACACATTTCCAGAAAGGAAATCTACTCTTTGAAGCACACAGCAAATTACAAATATTCAGTTGAGAAATTGAGTCTGTTAATATCTCATAACTAAAATATTGTTATGCGACAGCCAGTACCAGTAAAGAGGATATATATCAGCCAGCACTACCATAAGGCATCAGCTGCACAGGGCCAAATGCTATCAGGGACTTTGGAGGAAAACAGACTGTGTGACAGGAACATGAAAACCAGGAATTGGAGTAAGTGCTTAGAGGCTTCTTTCATTTTTCAACTGTCTCCCTGCACCTTTTACCTCCGAATTCCACTTTTATGTTTGCCTTTGGAGATTTTTTTCTTCTTCTTTGTGTTTGAAGGAATCAAAATCTGTGTCAACTGAGACACATTGTCAGTAAATTCAAAGGCATTGACATAGAGGTAAAAATAAACCAGTAATTGTCTTCCATTAGAACAGCCTTTTCAGTAACAGATGGCAAGGAGCACTGACAGTAAGCGAGTCTGTTCTCTTTCACCTGTTCCCAGTCAAGGTTTAGTAACCATGCCGCAGCCAGTCACATGGAGCATATGGCCACTCTTCAAACTTTAATTACCTAATAAAGCCTAGAAAATAAAAGCTCCAACGTACCAGGCTCCTGATGCCTGGACCTCTTGTTGTGTTTTATTGGCTTAGCCATGCTGATGTAGAATATGTTTGCTGCCACATAAACAGCCCCAAGGCTCCTGTGGCTGATGTCTCGGTGGCCTGCTGGCATCTTAGAACCTGACCTTGACTTCTCTGATAGAAGAGAGAGAGGGGCTTAGTAAAGTAAATCACAAGGGAGGGACGTGATTTGACGCCCTGTTTGTCAGCATCAATAGAAAGTTGCCTTTCCAACACGGCTCCTTTGAAGTGGTGAAGTGCATCCTGGAGCGAGCCTGGGCCCTAGATGTTTCTGCTCTCAACAGAGGCACTTCTAATTAGCTTTCGAACAGCAGGCTGCACTGCATTCGCCCTCTGCACTTTGCAGTACGGGGACAACAGACCTCAAACACTGCCCCCTGCTGCCTGCCTGACATTTAGCAGCTGTTGCCACTCTCTCTTTACCTCTTTTTGCTCATTCAACTCCCCCCCACCCCTACCTCCTTGTGGTTTACTTGAGGGTCTCACTGACTAAGTTACCTAAATTCAGTCTCTCTCTCTCTCTCTCTCTCTCTCTCTCTCTCTCTCTCTCCCCAGCACAATTGGCATGTCAAAATGTGTCATCAAGCTGACTTACCTTGATGTGTTGGCAGGGAGGAATGCCTGTGACTTAATCCTGTCAGACGGTTGTGGTGTATTAGTGCCACTTTTGCTCCCCCAGGCCATGCAGATGACTCCATTCCACTAGTCTAGCTCATTTTGTCACATCTAAAGTATTTCTTTTTGGAAATTGCAGATGCAAAATATAGATGTATACCAAAGCTGTTTTTCAAGAGAAATTTCACTATCACTTATGGTTTCACATAATATGCAGCTGGTAAATTATGGTGCATTTTTATGATGAGAGCTGAGTTGATGATTAGAAGAAACTCTGCACGCTGTGCAGTAATGAGACTTGTCCTGAGGGACATAAAACAGAGAAGCCAACAAACTGTATAATTTCTGCACGAACATCGCCACTGCATTTTAAGGGAGAATGGGATTGGTTGGCACAGTGTTATCATCTGGGTCAGTAGGGGGAGCTTTCAAAAGATAAAAATGGTTGTTCTTTTGACCATTTTGTCAGGTTATCTTAAAGTTACAGTATGTTAAGAAAGGACGTTTTCACTTGTCTGTGTTAAAAACAAAATGTCTCTGTGGCATGCACCCGTCCTGCACACATAGTAAATAGCACAACTAGAATCATAATGCATTACTGTACTGTATCATTGTTTACATTACATTTACATTAAATGAACAATTTGTTCTTACCCCGAAGCTGTAGGCCATTTGATGATATCTGTATTTATTTAATACATATTATATTTAAAATACAAAACATAAGGACCTTTGAGATTATCTCTACTTTCAAATGCAGGAGTTGTCTGCTTTGTCCATGACAATGGAAGCCTATGATAAAATAAAAGAAACATTCATGATGGTTAATTTATTCTAAAAAGCTGTTTAGTTGCCAGTGAATGTTTATATGGTTTAGTTTAAATTCAAACTCCTGAAATTATGGCCTTCTAAAGTTGTGCCAACCATCCCCATAACAAATGCCAGTCACCCCAATGTTGGGACTGGTTGGCACAACATTAATTTAGTTATGAATGCCCTAATTCCTGGAAGTGTTTCTTGACATTAAATTAGCATAGATAAGAGATTCATTTTGTTTGCTGTTATTTGGGTTATCCCAATATAAGGTATACCCAGCATATACAACAGGGAGTGAAAACTGTGCCAAACAACCCCACTCTCCCAAATATAACACATAGCAAAAGTCTTATGCTTTTAGCTAATGTTTGTTAATGCTAAATTAGAATGCTCTCCTTCTTTAATATAAACTCCTAACAGAGTTGTCAAGAGTTTATTTTAAAATGAACATTTCTGACAAATAGTGGTTGCAGATGCCTATCTGTTTCTTTGGATGTAATGGAACAGGAGAGCTGGAAATGTTACTTTAAAGAGCCGTGAGTGTCTGTATAGCACATCACATTAAAAGAGCCTCTTTGATAAGTCTGCTAGCACTTGACTTGACGTGGCTGCCGTAGTCTTCCTCTCTCTTCCGCTGACTCATGGATGGCATTTAACTGTGTTCTCCCGCATTTAGCTCTCGTTTAGGGAAGAGTGGCCTTGACTATGTCAGAATTGCACTGATGAGACTTCTAGAGAAATGCTTCCTGTCCCATACTTCTTTTCAATGAAACTTTACTATAGCAGGTAGGTCCAATAAAGTCTCCTTTCCACAGCCAACCTGGCCAAGGGGCAGCCACTTATTCATTAGGCTGCAGAAATGGCGGTAAATTGAATAGCTGCTGTATCTGTGTGTTTAGCTGTCTTGTGTCTAGCTGTGGGTGCACTAAGGGCAGCTGGAGCACATATTATCTGTGAAAGCTGCGGTTAGAAATACTTTATTCAGGTCAGCATGTGAAAGATGTCTCTGGTGTAATAGAGCAAAGCAGGTTTGCTGAATGGTAGTAGCTCAGTAAATAGTCCAGGAAATGGAGTGTGAGCATTCACTAGTATGGTGTCATCCTTGCTGCTAAGCTCATCCCTCTCATTCCTGTAGTTTAGCCATCTCATGCTTTTGCCTAGAGCATTCGCCTCCAGCTCGGCTCCACTCTCAGCATTAGTCCCCAGACTGCCCGAGTCTGGTTCCGGGATACATCTAGCATGGGAGTTAAAGCTAGCAACACAAAGCCTTCTCATAGCAGTGACTCACTAGCACTGGGCCTCTGGCGTCCTCGCCCTCTTTGCAGTCTTCTTTCCCTTCTTTCATGTTTTCTATCTGTTTCCCCCACCCTCTACCCCCGTCTCCGTCCTTCTGCTGCATTGAATATGGAAATAGATTAATGGGTTGAATTATGTTGTGTTGTTGTGCGAAGAGGGATTCAGAGGTTTTTGGAGATGGAGCAAGTCGAAGTGATGTTAGCACGATTAGCTGCAGGCTGCTTATTTGGTTGCGCTTTGACTGCTTCTGTGGTGATGCAGCATATGTAAACAGATATGTGTGATTCCAGACTGTCTGTTCCTTTCTCTCCAGCTGCCCATAGCAGGGGCTCTGTTTATGTATCCAAGGATGCTTTTACTTACCTCTACTTACAGAGAACCTTTCATCGTGCTTGCAAATGTTTAACGAAAATAAGTGAAGGCAATGCACAAACACTTGTTTTTAAGCATTGTATATACAGTGTTGGGCAAAAGTCAGAGACCATCTTCTCATTCATTTATTTTCCAATCAAAACAAGTACAAGCAATTCATTTTTAGCATCAGGACCAAGAGAGTAAAGCATTAAGGTTTCATTGCTCTCAGAACACCAGCAGCTTCTATGTTTGATAAGTATGTCTTGATCTTCTCAGCAGTCTGCTTGGGGTCATTAACTTCTGTAGAATGAATTTCTTTCTAATAAAATGTTTTCTACAGCATGATGAATTTAAATTTCCATCCATCCATCCATTTTCCAAGCCGCTTCTCCATCAGGGTCGTGGGAGGTGCTGGAGCCTATCCCAGCAGTCATCGGGCGGAAGGCAGGTTACAGGTTATTTTTTCCTATAAATGTACATAAACAAAACACATGCACATGCACCCATATAGATGCATATACACACGCTAACCTCAAATTGCAATTGGCATCACTCTTTGATGGAATAGCCCTTCTCTCGACTCCTTACATGAAAAGCATACACCCACCATAGCACAAAACTGTGTCAATGTGCAGCAGTTGTGAGGCATTAGCATTCAGAATGAGTCGTGTTTGTCCCCTGAGCGTCCACACAGAAAAAATAGTGTGGAAAAGCGTGAGTGTGTGCGAATATGCTTGTGTGTGTTTGTGTAGGCTGAGTTGCCTGCGGGCTAACCGGCTTCTGTAATTCGGACTCATCAAGTAAATCTGTTTCCATGCTGATAGCGGATTGGCCCTCTACCACTGGAGCACCACTTAACTGCAGCGCTCGTAGAGGAGGAGAGGGCCTAATTAAAACAGGATCAGTCCGGACACAGTTTAATAATCCTGCGGGCAGTCAACCGTCCGTGCCAAATATGCCAGTCGTGGGATGCAAAGCAAGGTGGCCTGTCTGAATGAAGACAAGCGGTGTCAGAGCCATTAACACTGAATCCAGATAGAAACTAAAATAATTTGTGTCATCCAAAATGTGAAACAAGCAGAAAGAATAAAAAAGGAATTCATTATCAGGTCTGTGTTTTGGAGAAAGAACTAAATGCTCTTTGTCAAATTTAACATGGAAACTAATCATAGTCCAAAGAGGTGGACACAGTGCCACCAAGTGGACAGGATGTTTGAGTCTATAGTTCCTCTGTTAAAGTATAGCTCCTTGCTTGAGAACCTGAAGCAATGATTAATTTTGGAAGTCCTACAGAGTAGGAGTGGCTAAAATATTGTTATGGACATGGTCTTTGAAGAGACAGGACAGTTGGGATGATGAATGGGGTAGATATTTATACACCATACATCCAAAAGTACCCTCTGGGGCTTAACTGGAAATCAAGAAACTGTTATAACGAGGTTAATGATTGGGCGTGCAAGTGCAGTGGGGAAACACCCAAAAGGCTGTATTCAAAGTTGTTTTTTCTTATTTCAATATGAATACGGTAAATACATAAAACTGTGCAGAGATAAGAATGTATGGAAGAGTATAAGAATGTAAGAGAGTATGGAAGTGTTCTAACAACATCTAAAGGGAGCATGATGTAATGAGCTTGGTAAAGATACTGAGTCTCTTAGTAAAAAGAAATAGAGAGATCTGGTCCGTACTCCACCAGAGTTGTTGCCTCGGCACCTGATTGTTTTGCCATCTGTCACAAAGAGGGTGCTAATGCATTACGGGCTGAAGCTGATGTCTGATTTTTTTTCCATGTAACTATTCACTGATGTCAGTACATACACCTTTATAAAATTAAAAAATTAGACAAGATTCACCTGGATAAGCATTGCAGAGAAATCTAGCATTTTTTTGCATATGCTTACAAATGCAGTAAAATGTATAATATGCGAACATTTTAGCTCAGTATTCTGGTGTTGTATCTCTCTAATGGTCTGCGTCTTTGGATATATACCCATATATATCTACAATATACACATCATCCAATATCAGTTTGAAATGTTGGTCAAATTTAGCATTTATCTGCAGATACCAATATGATTCAGAAAGCATCATGCCTAATGCTACCTAAAACTGCTTTCATATCCCACAGTTGAGTGTCTTGGTAACATCGTAACACATTGTTTCAGAAATATTGGTGAAAAGACTTAAAATTGCTGGAACTTATACAAGTAGCTGTCCCACAAAGAAGATACAAGTACGCTAGCTAGGTCAACAACAAACAACAAGCTTAACAAGTGTTCTTGCTAAATCTAGAAATGCACTTTGTAAGTGTGCATGGGACACATATATTTTAGCATTCTGGGACAGTCTGTTGGTCTAGGATCAGTCTGCTGTGACTGGTGCTGTTTTTGAGCTCATTTCTGTCCAACAGAGAACAGACTATGTACTCCTGCATTTCCCTCAGCTGCAGGTACTCGTCTTCTGACTCAGTGAAAAGTGGCTTTGTGAAGGAGCTGATGGAGGCTTCATGGTGTGAGCTGATGCTTCTGATGCTTCAGATGCTACCCCACTGTGACCCGCCTCCTCCACCCTGCCTTTAATTAGCTTCATTTGCAGGCGAGAGATGGTGTTAAGTTAGCTGGTGCTACCAGGCCAAGTGCTGCGCTCCCACTGGTGCATTGATTGCTATAGCGTTCCACCTCAGGTGCAAACTTGAGTCTCTGTTTGCTAATGGGGACAATGAGGTACACACACCCCAACACAGACGTCTACGCACACGTACACACAAGCAGAGTTAAGTACTTTTCACATGGTTAAGTTAGCCTGTTATCCTTTCTTCTTTGGTGGGAAGTCAGGTGATTTAGACATGGTAAAAAGCAAAATGAAGGAAGTCTCCCAGGAAAAGATTTATAGTCCTGCTTATTTTTCTGTGTTTTTGTGAATATGTATAAATATGGTTATTCACCTGCTCTAATATAACTGTGCTGTGTTTTTGAAAATGTGTATAGGTATGGTTATTTGTTTGCTCTACAACAGGCATACTGTTTTTGTGTTTTGTGTATATATACACACAATATGTATATTTTTGCCTAAACACGTCATTATTGCTGTCACCCCTAGAAATTTTCATGAGCAGTATGTAACTGAAGTATTTTCCCATTTATATTTCACTTTTTTTTAAATTCCCACCTAAGTGTTCGGGAATTTCTTAAGTCATCTGTGACTTCCTCTTTCAGTAGAGCAGGGTTGCCCAATTCTGAGAGTTCAAAGCAAACACACCTGCTGCTAAATGCCCCTTCATTACCTGGATCGGGTGTGTTAGATTAGGGTTTGAGCTAAACTGTATGGGGTAGTAGGTCTCCAGGAACAGGATTGGGCACTAGGATGTAAAAATGAGGCTCCACAGGGGCCAAATTCCCTCAGTCAATGATCAACATGGGGAAGATTAAAGAATGCAATGTTGTGTTGACCTTCACAAATCAAGAAATGACTATATGCCTGAAAACGTCCATATACACTGTTAGGGTGATATTTCAGAAGCTTAAAATGAACAGAGCTCTAGTGAACTTGCCTGGAAGAGGATATGGCATATTTTGTACCCTTACAGGAGAAAGATGGTTAGAAAGGCAAAAAATGTTCTAGAATCACAGTTGGAGTTTGGCAAAAGATAGTAGGATTTTGGGGTCCTAACATCTCCAAAACTACAAGTAGATGCCATCTCTATGACAACACACTATTTGGAAGGCATGCCAGAAAAAACTGTTTCTTTCATTTCGCCACAAACATAGGGTCCTCATATTTGCTAGATACAGTGCAACTGGAACTTGGACTGGAACCACATGAAGATGGGTTTGGTGTAAAAGAAACAGAAAAGAAGGAAATAAGCTCATGCCCAACTGTTAATATGGTGTAGGATCAGTGATGTTTTGGAGCTGTGTTTTTCCTACAAAGTCTTGTAGGGAACCTTGTTAGGATATATGGCGTCAAAGATTGTGGTTCAATCTTCCAGCAGGATAATGATCCAAAACATACGTCCAAATTCAATGACCACAGAATCAAGTATTGGCACAGCAGTCATCATCATTGTCTTAAACCACTTGAATCCAGATAGGATAGCTGTGCCCCATTGACAACTTGTGTAGTTCACAAGAAAGGACCTAAAATCCTGGAGGTTGTGTACTGAGGAGTGGTCTCATATTAAGCAGCACAGGAGAAGGCTCATTGGGCCTTATTCAAAAGTGTCTTACTAAGTTCTTTCTTAAATTTGTTCTTGAGAAAGGCTCTAAGAAAAAAAAAACTTGTTTTTAAACTGCAGAATTGTTTGCATCTTTGTGCTCTTGTTTGTAGAATCTGTTCTTACCTAAGAATGTGATTTGTGACTAGTGACAATGAAGGTTTCATCATCATCAAATCCCAAATAAGAAAACACTGGTGAACATCAGAATCTTTGTGAAAATTGCATAAGTGTGTTTTAAGAAGAAATTTCTTCTTAGGAACAGTTGGTAAATGAGGCCCACTATTAGGAAGGTACCAAATGCAGGGTTGCCAGGACTTTTGTTCAGAAAAATTAAATGATAATGGTTTGTCTTAGGCTAAACGTACTTCAGTTAAGGATTACATTTCTCATATTGATTGAGATAATCAAGCACAAAGACATTTTCTCATAGCCTGTTTTACCCAATTTTACCAAGGATGCCAATAATTAAGCTGACTGTGTGTGTGTGTGTGTGTGTGTGTGTGTGTGTGTGTGCTTGTGCGTGTGTAAATTTACCATAAATAATACAAAATTATGCATTGAAAAAGTGTATACATTTCTAATATCAAACTTAGATTTTGACTCTCGACGCAGAAAGCTTGATGATCAGTCTTATTTAAGTTGGTTGTGTCATTATGTGGCTCGTGTATGCTCAGAGGTCCATAGGAAGGGTGAGGTCCCTAGACACTGCCATGGGCATTCAGCAGCTGTGTGAACTGCAGCTCCAGCAGCAGGTGTGTCTGATAGCCCAGCCCGTTCTGGACTCTAGCCGCTGTGTGCTCAGCCTTACATCCTCCTGCTTAGTATTCCAGCAGCCTGTCTGCCCACTGACTGCTGCTCTCAGAGGACTGTCTGCCAAGCAGCCTTCTCACACAGGCCTGGAAATGCCAGTCATCTCCTGGGCTTCTGGACCTTAGTCTTCATGTTTCAGTTTCCTTCATATAGGATGAGCAGCATGAAATCAGAAATCATGGTTCATTGGTAAATGGTTTTGTATGATAGCACTGTTTATTACTAAACTGACATTTCGTTTGAAAACAAATCACGTCAGTTAAAAGTAAAAGCCTGTACGATATGTGAGATGTCAGTTGGGGTAGATCCCACATCTCTTCCTCTTAATTAGCGTATCTTTTTTCGTCTCCACTCCCAACAGAAATTTTCATTTTTTTCAAATTGAAAATTGAGTTAGGCACACAGACAGATTACTTTTTTAAGTTTTAAATTTCTAAAGAGCTTTGTAAGCTAAAGAAGAGTGTCCTGAACTCAGATGTTCCTGACTGTGGTGTTTATAGCTAATTTCACATCAGTACTATGATGGGATACCTTCAACCTATGTGTTCTGTGCTGTAGTCCAGTTTTCTGCCTTCAAGCCATTGTTAAACGCATTATGGAAAAGTGCATGACTGTTCCTGTCTCTGTAGCCTGTCTGCATGGGCACTGTTTTGTCCATGTGTGTTGGTACTGTGGCTCCCTCATTAATTCTGTGGTAGGAAATAAACTGCGTTCATTGTTAGTGCAGAGAGAAAGAGACAGGGAGGATGGATGGCCTTGCAGTAAGAATCTGGGGAGAACAGTCAGAAGCCCTCAGCCTAATGCTAACAGAGCTCATCTGTGTGTGTTGCTAAGCCTGTGTGCAACAATGGTAATGAGGCTAGTGCTAGAGCTAGGCAGAGCTTCAGCCCCGCCAGCATCTTCCAGCTGCATGCCTTGCCAATGAGAGAATGTCTGATTGGGCTGTGGGAATAAGCTTGCGGTGGTGGCCAGAGGACTGAAGGAGCCGCAATCAGGTTCACTCAGAGCACTGAGCCCCTGATCTAGACCTCTCCACATATTATCGTCACAATGTCGACAGTCTAGACCAACAGTATTTATTATTTTGTATTGTGTTGAGATCTGTGTTAAGAATCCAATAGATTGTAAATAAAGGATTATTACTGTAAATGTAGAGATATTTCAATCCAGTAGATAGATAATAAAATAATATATAATAAAAACTCACAATTTGGGCAAAATACCTAGATGTCAGTATAAGAACTCTTGCGCTCATACTTCTGTACTGCATCTCATTTCAAGAGAAACCATAGTATCCACTTTGCTGCTGCATTTGGAAGTCTCCTGCAGGTGCTGTCCAGTGTAGTCTGTTGGAGGCATCTTCTAGTGCTGGTGTAACTGACACTACTGGTATTTCCGGTATCAGTGCTTTGGTTCCTTGTAAGTGATTCTTCAGACTTTAATGACAAACAAATTCACAGCACTGGAGTAGCTGGAAATAATTTTGGTTTTATCAAGAGAACCATTGCTGGAACTCACCATCTAAAAGCTATATTTGAATGAGAAGATTACAGACTCAGTCATAGCAACATGTAGTGCAGGCAGCTGGGCTTTATTGTGCGATACTATGGATGACTTGAAGATCAAACTAAGAAATTGTGTTAACAGTGTTTAAAAAATGAAGGCCTTTAATAAGTTAGCACGTCAATCTGTTATTAACCTGTTAACTCTGATGTTTATAAACATAACCATATGAATGTGTCAAGAATACAAGATGCTTTCATATTGCTCCGTTAAGCACTCTATAGCCTGCCCCTTTCTTTCAGTTTTGAGTGTGCTCTTACTGCAAACTACAGTTTATGCCACTCATAGTAATTGCCTGAGAGAAAGCTCAGATTGTATTAGCCACTTGCTCACATTTTACATGTCGGTATTAAGAAGAAACATGGTTATCGAAACACTGGTTTTGCAGATATTACAGGTTTTGTTATTCCACTGTAAGACAGTTCTACAGGGTTTTAGATCACTTTGTGAATTTCTGAGAACACACCTCACTGCTGCAGTGTGTGAATAATGCCATTTACACCACCTCTACAGCAGTGGCCTGAGTAACATAAAAGTATCTCAGTCTTTTCCGCCTAAAGGCCTACCTGTTTATGACCAGAAAGCATAGCATCCCACAAGAAATAAAACATTTTGAATAAAATGTTTATTTTTATCCTGTTATTAAATACTGTCACTGACCTCAGGACCTTAGGACTTGAAAAAGATCAAATTGCCCATTTGATTTTAATCACAGAAACCTTGGAATGAAACCCTAAAAAATGTAATGATGTAAAAATAGAAATTTTTGGCAGTCCAGGTATGAGTGTCTACCAAGGAACAGATGTTAAAACAGACATATTATGTAGACTGTACAGCACTGATGGTGTGGACCAACGTAAAAATGTGTTCCCAACAACTGAACCCAGTGAACTGAACCCGGGTTCACTTGGAAGTGGATTCAGACCCATGGTGTTCATAGAATGTTTCAGTTGCTTGCTGCAGACCCAAGTACGAGTGTTTACACAAATGGTCAAAACTGAGTGAACTAAAAAACAAATTCGATCCATATTGAACAAGGTAGTTGTGAAAGCTCCCTGAGGGATGTCTCCATCTCTAGCTAGCTTAGCATCTGGTTTGCATGCCTGCAGCTGCATAGTCTCAAACTGATGATGTTTAGTTAGCCTGATTTTGTTGTGTTTATACATAACTCTTAATATTTATATTGTTTATCGATTGTTTATCTTACACATTTTTTTACATGAATGATATTATCATCTCCTAGAGTATTTAAAGAAGATATAATGCAATTTTGAAAAGTCTACATAACCTGACCCTAGTTTGCTTAGTTCCAGGGAGGATGGATACTCAGCTATGGTTTATTTCCCCAGTGTTTCTCAGGCAGTGTAATTCATTTCATACACCATGAATTACCTGAGTCTGGTTAAAAAAAGAGCCACTCAGGCTGACAGGAGCAGGTTATCTCAGCGAGAGGGCCATTACGGGGAGCTTAATAATGAGAAATCTTTCACACGCTTTTGAACCGCAAAGTGCCTTTTTTTTACGAGCAGAGGCGCTTGTAACCCATGTATGCATATTAAAGTGCAGTAGTGAAAATGCTTTTAAAGGTAATTAATGGGGTGTTGTTGTTTAGTGCATGTGTGCATGTAAGAGTACAGCAGGGATGGGAAATCCCACTCAGGCTTAGGTGCTGCACTGGGCCTCTCAACTCCAGCTTGTTTGCTCTCAGTGAAGTGTTAATTTGAAGTGGAAAGTTTATAGAAAAGCATATCCCTGAACCAGAGAAAGCATACGGAACACTGAATAAAGCCTATGTAAATGTCGGATTACCAGGGATTCACTAACAATGCTGCCCCTAAGTCCCCAAGTGCAATGCAAGCACTCAATTAAATGGCAAGGCAGGAGGCAAGAACACAAGAAGATACCGTACAGAGTGGAATCTAATTTCTGGAGACTTGTTGTGTGTGTGTGTGTGTGTGTGTGTGTGTGTGTGTGTGTGTGTGTGTGTGTGTGGAAGGCAGTAAAGGCCTAAAGGAAAAAAAACTTTGATGCTGTAAATAACACCTGACAAGGAAGAGCTAACCTCAAGTTGTTAATCAAATCACCCCCTTCTATGCTACCTTACTAGTCAAAGATGATTCATCCTTCTGATTTCCTGATTTCCATTCTTACTTATTTTGCCCTTCTGCACATTTTGTATTCCTGCCCTGCTAGCTTTGCCAGCAGATCCTTATTTCTAGCAGTGCTGTAGAATTGATGTTGCTCTTTAATGTGTATGTTAACATTGTAAGTTGTACAGCAACCATGTAGACAAGCCTTCCGGTCATAGGATGTTATTTTATGTAGCGTAAAAAAATACTCTTCCTGTTCCTACTTGAAGGCTATGGATATTTCACAAGATTTTCCCTAATGTATACTGTCAGCCAAGACTTTATTTACACGACTGAGAAGTATTTAACCCCTTTTCACAGTAGCCATAAAATGCAGTTTCTGTCTCTTTTGGAGGTTCCTCATTTTAACTATGCATCTTTTTTCTTTAGTTACATTAATGTTATATATTTTAAAGGAAATGGGTTACAAAAGTGGAAGCAAACCAAATTTTCAGCTTCATGGATGAGCAAGCAAGTTTTTAAGTGTTTTTTTTATTGTGGCAGTTCATGATTTTGTCATATCAAGAAAACTGCAGTTAGGCTGTCCATTTTATCTTGGTGCAGCTGTCTTTTTGGAGAGGTCTGAATTGTTTTTACAACAGGGCACCCCCCCCCTCCTCTCCCCCCCACCTCATCATCCCTCATTGCTTGCTGGCAGCTCTACACAGAGTTACACCAATTAACACAGTTAATCTGATAGCAGAGTTATGAAGAAAATATTTTCTTTGATTACATTAATTCAAATATCTGAATCGATTTTTGGCAGAATGACCACTAGGGTGCCTGTAGAAAGAACCTACTATGCTTTATGGTAAACTGGGTAATGACATGCTGTCTTCTGAGCCGAAAGAAAGGGCTGAGATTCTTTTACATTCTTCAGTGTGTGGCTTCAGAAACAAGATCAGTTCAGTAGCCAGAGTGCAGAATGCAATTTCCTTAGAGGGCTTAGGCAGACCATTCTTCACCATTTAATTGACTGACAATAAAGGCCCACATCTTGAAAGGGGTCTTGTCCGCATTAATAAACAAAACAAGCGGACTGGATGAACTAGTGTGCACAAAAGTCTCGGTGCTCTGTAGCCAGGGGGCTTTTTAACCTTGGCACAGGCTCAGAGTTGATGTTTCACCACATGCCATAGCTGCTCCAAATTAAAATGTAATTACTTGTTGGAGAGGGTCTTAACTAGGCTGACACTGGGGCTGTAAGAGAAGATGAAGTTGAAGATGAAGCATGGGCTACATGGGCTTTCATCATATTGCCAATGCAATCAATCTTAGCTTGAAAAAAGAAGCAAAAAGCTTTTGTGCAACTTAGGTTTTGCATTGTTAGACAGGAATAATGTAGCACTCTTTGTGTCATAGTGTGAAAGTGTCTCCTGCGCTGGGCTATTAACCTCTAACCTCTGCAGTACATCTTTGCTATAACTGCTTAGAGAGAGGTGCAAAATTAACCTACAGGGATGGTTCTCTCTCTGTCGCTCTCTCTAGCTGAATGGACTGCTCACTTTGTAAAGCTTGATTCAGAGCAGGGTTGACACTGAGCTGGCACAAGAGCTGGAGTTTTTCTTGCCTCTAGCACTGGTGCAAAAGCCAATGAACGAAAGTATATAAAGTATAATAAAAGGCTTGCAGTATTCTATTCTTAGAGTACTAACCAGTGCTTTGAGTAGCACATATATATATATATATATATATATATATATATATAAAAATAAAATTATATTATTTGAAATTGTCTGTTACCATTTACATTATATGTAGATTTCAGCATTATTGGACTAACAGAAATTACCCAAAATGACTTGGAAAAAAATCTAGTTCAATTGACTTACATTAAAAGTAAAATATGTTTTTTCCTTCTCCTGTAATCATTGTGGAGATATGAGGTTTTCTTACAACAACAACAATACCAATAACAATAACATATAACAATAACATATATATATATATATATATATATATATATATATAGCGCAGGCTGGAAATTCGGCCAGGCTGGAAGTTAAAGAGAAAGCTGTCGATGTTAAAGGGAAAGCTGTAGATGCTCGAGGCAATCACTGAAGCTTATTACTTTGATGTGAAGTGAGACTATGAAAGTGGGCGTCAATTAGAAATGGTCAACAATAGTGTAGAAGTGATAAGTCTTTTGTTTCTGGTGTGAAATCTGGATTAGAGTGTGTTTTAATGGTTTTGTAATCACAAATATGCAAAGTACATTTAAAATTAGACCCAAACGTTCTTGTAAGAGTAGATAGAACTTGACTATCTGTTTAAATCATAGATGGAGAAATTGATTTAGCAGCTTGGAAACTGTTTTTTTTTTTAGTGGGAACTCTTGTCCATCAAAAAGCTGATCAGACACACTTCTGTTTTGCTGTAGAACAATGGCTTGCCCAGAGGAGGAAATAATGAGGCAGTCATCTATAGGGGTCACCTTGATGTTATGAGGATTGTGGTGGTCATTGTTGGAATGGTCCCTCTCTGCCATATGGAAGATGTGTGTTGGCCATGTGACTCTGGTTCATATGCTCATATGAGATCTGCTTGCTGCCTGCGCTTGCTTGTACATGGCTGGGCTAATGTGCAGTACTGTGCCAGATGCAGCGAGCCGCAGAGGCAGCCGAGTGTAAGGCCTGCACCCCAGGGTCAAATCCACACAGCCTATTATATGTAATTTGGAACAGAAGTGAGCTTTTGGCCTCGCTCTAGCAGGTCCTGATGTATTGCGATAATAAAGCCGCTCCCATGGGTGCTATAGATCTAAAAGTTTGTTTGTAGTTCTGGCAATAGCATGAGGCCTGGTGACTTGTTTTGCATGAGTGCCTGTCCCATGAAGAGCAATGGGCCCAATTTGATACAATTCAGTACCACAAAATTTCCAAATTTTCCACAGTGTCAGATGGTGTTTAAGTTAGAATTAATAAAATTCAATAACCCATGCTTCCTGAGTTGCAGGACTTTATGCTAAAAGATCGTGTTACAAACCCAGAATAGCTTGTTTTCATGGAACTGTTTTATTCTTTTCTCTAAAATTGCACCACAGGAAACTTTACACAAACATTAAGCAGGCAGAAAACAGCTTTCCAGAATTGAAGCTTATTTTTGTGTGTCTTTTGAAATATTTTTCAAAGCAATTGAATATTTGGGTTTTCTGTAAACAGGGGGTGGATGGTGTTGAGGATAGTTGGAGGATTCCAGTGGCTCTGCTGAGACAAGGTCACACAAAGAATAAACTCTTTTTTTTTCTTTTTGATCTTTAGGGTTACTGAAAAATTCTTAATAGAAAGGGTTCATTCATTAAATAATAATTAAAGACTAGTTTTAGATAGAGTGCCAGCAGCAATGCATCTTGCATTCAGTCACCCCTCCAGTGGGTCCCTGGACAAGAGTGAGATTTTTGTTTTTAATTCAATGAAGATGAACAAAAGCACAGGCTTTCAAAGGCAACAAGAAAAAAAGGACAGTGTGTCACCCAGTTTTCAGTGAGAAATGTGGGTTATCAAGATATACAGAGGCTATTAACTGGAAACATATGCCATAATAACTGCAGTCAAATGGAAATTATGTGACAGAGCTGTGGAAACAAAACACCTTGTCCTGCTGCAAATCTTTAGCCTTTTCAAGCTTTTACTTCATAAATCAGTAGTGCAAAACACACCCTGCTTTTTTATTGAGATGTCATGTGCTCTCGACCACTAAAGTATAAAAGTTTAACTTGATAGTGAAGCCTTACTACAAAGTAGTGCGCTCTGTGTGCTAAGAACACTCTCTAGCCTTTCCTTCTGTCTGTTTTTTGACTTGGGTAAAGTATGAATAAAATCCAGAAAATATCCACTATTCCCTGATTGAATTTTAGGATTTATAGCTGCATAAATAAGTTTATTTGTGGAGATTTTAGTGGGCTTTGTACAGTGTATCTTTCCTTTACTTGTTAGCTTCTCTCCTTTACTGTGTTTAGCTTCAAGAGCCAACATCTTTGAGAAGCAAAAAATATTACAATTACAGACACTTGCATACAGTTTATAGAAATAGCATTCAGGTTGCTTATATTTATCTTCACAGCTTGCTGCATGCTAAAGACAATGGCATGATGAAAGTAAAATTTGGAATCATGGACCTTTGAAAAAAGAGTAGGGTTATGAAAATTGTGGCACGTTTTAATGTTGTGACTGATTCTGGTAAGGCAAATGGGCTGAGACAAGGGGCCCATGTATGAAATTTTCAGTGGGCCCAAAAGTCTTACTGGAGCCTCTGTTTACAATAGCATCAGTGCTATTGTTTGCCTCCAATAATGCTGTACCAGTATAGATGGTATGTCAGACAGTGCTGAGACAATATTTCCTGCCTGAAGAAGTTTATGAGTGTGTGTTTGGAGAAGAGGGCAGTGTGAGTCGTGAATAGCTGAGATTAATTGGTGTCTGGGTGAAATAGTGTTGAGGGATCTGGATGCGGATGTGCAGCCTGGCACCTTTCCTACTGCAGCGGCAGAAATGAGATCAGAGGGGATAGCATGATGAAATATAACTCAAAATGAGACACATCGATGCTCAATTAGACTGCTGTCATGGGGTCCTGCTGCTGCTTTCACCTGCAGTAAGACAAATCCCCCAAAGGGCCTATGCACACTCCCTTATGTTGTAATGTGCATTTTATGGACAACAAATTGTAGGTGAAATGAACCCCAAATGAATTGTTCTGGCCCTGGAGCAGTTTGTCTTGAGCTGGTCTCATGAATAAAAAGTGGGATGGCATTAGATAGAAAACGCAATAATAAGCCAATGTTTCTATCCTTTTTGAAGATCTTTTTTAATGAGACTGTGGGACCACTTGGATGGAGACTAATGCTCTTTCTCTTACTGTGTCTCTCTCCCCACCTATAGCAGCAGGCTGTACGTTTGATGAGGACTCCGACCCTAGCCTGTGTGAGTTCAGCCAGGGAGAGGAGGATGATTTTGATTGGCAGCTGTTCCGCGCCCACGCCTCGCCTCATGCCACCTCTGATCTCCTGCGTGGTAAGCCTACCCAGCATTCATCTGGGCTGCCTATTCTCATTCCACCAGCCTATTTCACACTGCTCGCAAACTATTTCACACCGCGTGCCTCCATTTTGAGTGGCGGCCGATGTGGGGCCGGCACCCTGTCAGAGTGGGCTGGGAGCGGATGTCGGAGCCAGCTTGTCTCTGCACTTGCTTTGCACTGTTTGCAGACTGCTTATAGGTTGTAGAATATCATGACTAGTGGCTACTGTTGGTTAAAATTGCAAGTCACTCCAACAGCCTTATTTGCAGTCAGTGTCTTTTGTTGGCATGCATTTTTTGTATTTGTTTTTCTACAAGGTGGGAGATTGTAGAAACGTGTGGTTGATTTTCAAGGCTGTACAGAGAGTGTGCTGTTGAACAAGACTCTGCTGGCATATACAGCTTCACACAAATCAACCTTGAGATGCCAGTTGTGCATAATTCATCAGCCGTAATCAAGCAGTCATCCTTCAGTTACTGCTTACGTCTCCATACTCTGGGGCTACTGCATATGTTCACTGAGCCTGTAAGGCTGGCAAAGTAAGAAAGTATATGTATACTATTTCTCATTAAGGGGTTATTAGACTTGTTTGAATATTTCAATATTATTCAGTCTATTTATAGACATTGTCTCTTGTTTTAAGGGATCTTATCAAGTGAATTTATCTCACTGCATTGGTAGGTAGTTTTGCTTCTAGCAAGCATTTTTCAAAACAAGCACAATGATCTTTCGGTGATCATTTATATTTCACTTCATAGAATCACTTTAAAAAAGTCAAAATCATCAGAATCAGGCAGATGGTTAGATTTGGCCACCTGTGCTAAAATTCCTTAATGTGATTCATTGTGTTGCATTTGTAACCCTACAGAAACAAGTATTATATTTCTCTGGAATGCTAATCCAGGTAGATCTAGTCCAAGTTTATACATTTCATAAATGTTTGTGTATCGGCATTGGTAGATATGTACATGAAAAATACTGGATAATGCCTTCAGTCCACATCAGCATTCAGCACTGGAGAGGCCTGAGCTGGAGCAGCAGGCGTTAGTGCTGTTGGAGGGCTGCATCTGTAAAAAAAAAAAGTCTAGTAATATAATCACAGCAAACTTTAGGTATAAGTATATAACCTGCATTCAAGGTGCTTTCATTTATTAAAGTATTACACTTCTATATTAAATAATATACAACCCGTTTATAGTTTAATTGGGTTTAAATATAACATTATTTAATTGTGATGCTACGACTCCACAAATCCAACTCATTTGTGGGAAGCTATAAACAGTGAAGAAATGTTAGATGCATTCAGAATGATGAATGGAGCTGTAATGACCCAGAAAGATTATAACATTGAGAAAGAAATACCAATAAATTTGACGTCCAGAATGTGTCGTATTTTAAGTGGTGATCTTGAGGCAGATAACTTGGCAAGACATTACTATAAATTAGTAATAAGTCAGAATCTTCCAATATATAAATAGTAATGAAAGTTTCCATTTAAAATCCATTTGATAACTTCTTGATGTTCACAAAAATCATCTTCTAATTTTCCTTAATGTTTAGCTTACAGTATTTCAGTCTTCACTGTAGAAGCTATTACTAAACTATGAATGAAATAACAGCAATTAATATGACAAATGGTTCCAAACTTTTGAACGGTAGTGTATTTTTTTACAGTGCTCACACACTTTCTTTAGGAAAGCTCCATTATTCTACTAATCCTCATCATGGACAGCACTGATTAGTAAACTGGCCTTTCCTTTGACAAATCAATCTATTGATCAGTGAGTTTGGCTTTGGAAGGAATCTTTCCCTGAAGATGTGATGGTGAATAAGAAAGGATGTGAAAAGCAAAAGCAACACAAACTAGAGAGTAAGAAATTGCATCATGTAGTAGGCAGTTGTAAGTTGTTGAGAAGAATGATAGAATAATACAAGAATAGAAGTGATTAGAATATGATGCTAATGAGACTATGACAAGCATGGGATAGATTATTAGATGAATAAGCAAGTGTGTAAGCTTTTCAGCAGTGAAAAGATTTTAGTCTGGAGAGATATGGAGGCTCGCTGAAAAAGCATGTCTCTGGGGAACTGCGAATCAAAACAACATTATTCGAAAGGTCAATTACTACTAAAGGGAATAGCAGGATGTAACCGGAAAGGCTTAAAGGCTAGCTCTGTTTAAATAAAGCCCAGCATTTAGGTACATCTGAGACTGGTTACTGTCACACACATGCACAATCACACACTAACACACCTACACACGTTTTTCTTTTGAACTATAACAATAGCACCACAAATAAAGGACGAAGACATGTAAATACCACTGTCAGAATACAGGCAACCCCCCACCCCCAACCACCCCCCCGCCCACACACACACAAATCATGATGAGCATGCTGCTCACGCAGATTTTTGATAGAAGCTGTGTAATAATTAATATCTTTCCCTTTGGGTTTAATTAAAGCTGGCTGCCCACTGCATTTGCTGTGTTCAGAGGGCATTAACAGACTCCATATAAACAGATGGTTTATCAGGTAGATGAGGGTCAGAATATGATTGCAGGGAACATTGAGGACTGTGGAACTGCAATTAGATGTTTAGATCATCGTCTCTCTTCCTCCCCTTCAGTACCTGTCATCAGTCATAGCAAGGACTACAGTAGCACACAATAGTCCCCTGTTGTTATTTTCATTGTCTTCAGCCCTGTTGCTACAGAACACAGTGGGAGAGGCCTGAGCAGGAGCAGTAGGGGTGTAGGGCTGCTGACCAGAGCTGCAACCATCAAATATTTTCACTTTCAAATATTGAATTGGATATTCAAAAATTTAGCATGCAATAACTGCTCAAATATTTCATTTTAAAATGGTTAAAAAATATCTGTAGAATGCAAATCATGTATATGCTCATGTTTTTGTAGGTAACATCATTACATAATTACAGTAACAGTACAGTAACAGAAACAGCCTGTTTGTATTAAGGGATAAAGAGAGACTGGAAAAGTGGAATACAGTAAAATAAAATAGAAGGGTTTAGAGTGTGGGAACTTTAATGACTTATGAAGAATAAAGGCTCACAAATTTAAGCCTTTTTCTGTACCATCAACCAAATGTCCAGTTAAGGTGAGACATTACAGGTCAACATGATCATTTCCAAACAATAGACATCACAATGAATCTTTGTTACTGAACTGAATGTTCTTTCAAATATTTTTTGTATTGAAAATTATATTTTGCAAAAAATGATGTTTAGACATGGATGATGTTAGAATTAAGGTGTTTATATTACTTTGAAGGTATACTCCAGAGAGAGGATTTTGCCAGATTATTGAAATCTTGTTGTTGTGTTAGTTAATCAAGATAACATTATGCACTGTTATTATAAAATGTTCTTCAGGTCATTTTAGTATATAATCCAGCTCAAATCCAGCTATTACTTGCTAGTAGTAAGTCATTCTGTAGTAATATTCAGAGTATGATCAGAAATCATATAGAAAAACACTATAAAACTCTAAAAACAAAAAAACACTAAAAACTCTAAAGAGTTTAGAATAACAAATTGAAAAGCTTTTAAAGTGGGCCTCAGAACTTAAATGTTGAACACATTACACACATACACACCCCTGGGTCGCGGTGGGTGCTGGAGCCTATTCCAGCACTCTGGGTAGAATGTAGCTTTCATTAAAGTTGCTGACTTTAGGGAAACGTGAATGTGAATCAACACAGCACAGTTTCGACACATTTATGATTACAGTTTAAGAGAAGACGTATTGATTCGGTTTATCCAAAAATTATTACTGTAACTAATGATTGCTTGCTAACTATCTTACAACCTGATTATAATTATCATAGCTTGTTAGCTCTAACATCAAAAACATTGTAGGCACAATAGTTAGCAATTGATGAGATGTGGTTCTCGTAGGCCAACCCTAAATCTGCCTTAAACTTTATTCTGCTTTTGGCTAAACTGTCTGATAACTCTAGTTAGCCTACATACATGAGGATGCTGGCTCAAGAGTATTACAGTGTTTTTTACCTTTTTTTTTTTAAATACAGTTATTATCACAATTATAGATTGTAGCAAACATTTTTTGTAGCCCTGTAGTAAAGAGCTGTGTGTTCTGGCTCTTTCATGCTGCATTGCCTCTGTAACAGTTTGTTGCTCCACTATCATCCTAGCAGCAGAACGGTGGCCAATGGTGGATATAAATTGTGCTTAGCTGATAAGGTTATTTACAATTGGGTATGTTTTAACTGCCTGGCCTGTGCCCTGTGAAGACAGGCAAACTTTTGAGGTGGTAGCTGGAATCTGTGTCCCTGGAGAGAAATTAAGATTTGCTATCTGAGGCGAGGGAGGGGAGCAAGAGTGGTAGCGGGAGAGGAGGAGTGTTTAATAGGATTCTCAAGCATTAGGCTCCCCCTGTTTACAGTCTTTTCAATTTCCCCTCTGAAATGAGCGTGCTTCCCAGGGTGCGCAGAAATGAGAGCAGGGGCTAAATGGTAAACACAGTACAGAGTGCAGATCTGCAGCTCATAGGCTGCTCTCAAGTGTACATTGCAGCATGTCTGGGACAGTTTCAGTAATCTATGTGAGGCAAAGGGGTTGGACAGAGAAAATCAGATGTGCATGCAGCTCTTATCGTTGCCCAGAAGCTCCGCTGTCCGTGTCTTTGAATACTCGCAGAGCTGTTAACAAAGGTCTGGAGATGTGCAGCCACGGCTGTCAGGTATCTGTTGCAATGTAGGATTCTGCACCTACCTCGAAGGGCTGTCTGCGGAATTTATTTTGCACCCTTGTTTATTTGTCTACTACTGTCAAATCTCAGTTGTAACACCAAATCGATTTGATATGCTTGTCCAAGGTGATTGCGCAACAGTTTGTCGTGAAGTGAGAACCATGTACGTGCAACGATTCTGCAATCAAGAAATGTGAGGACTTCATTCTGAAGCAGAGAGACACCAGGCTCCACAGTAGTAGAGGCTGGACCTAATTGGATATGCTCTTTCGGAGAAGGCTCCAGGTCAGACCCTGATCACTACACTAATCTTTTCATGCGTAAGGAGATACCCCCAGCTATTAGTGCCGAAGCCATTCTGTTCTCTGGGTGCGTTGTCTTATTACTGGTGTGCTCTGTCAGAGGAGCGATGAGGCAAGGAGCTGGTGTGATATCAGCAGGTCTTTATCACCTGGCCCTCTCTAAACAACAGCTTTGTGCCTCAGCTGTACATTAGCTGCCCACTCATTCTCCAGCCTCATTCATCTCCAACATGAGAGAGCCCAAGAGCCTTAGACAAGGGGGAGACTGCAGGAAGGCACATCTGGTGGAGTTGTAGGGTCATTATCGGACGTGGCAAGCTTCTGTGAATGATCCAATAAAGTCCTCCTGCAGCCTGCTTCTTCTTCTGCCCTCCTCAATCTCTAGTTCTCTCCACAATCCTCAAGATCTGTCACTCTACACATTTGTAATACAATTGGCAGTTTGGTGCAATTATTTTGAATCACTTCAGGCATTTCCCTTATGTTCAGCATTCGTAGACTGTGATAAAAAGAGAGAGAGAGAGAGAGAGAGAGAGAGAGAGACAGAGAGAGAGAGATTTAACACCCGCTCTGGTTCAGCCACTATAGCGCCAAGGTCGGGAGTCATAGCCTGAAAATGTGACAGTTTTTGTTAACCAGTCAGAGGATTTACCTCCATAATTCTGTAACAAATGGATCTACACAACCCCGGTGCGGCCTGGCCAGATAAGCCCTCATTATATGAAGTGATTGTTGTACAGGCTCCATAATTACACATCCTGTTCATTTGTGCCTCACAGAAAGGAAGACAATCCAGGGAAATGAATAAACCCATTCAGACAATGAAAAATCCTCTAGTGATGAATTTAAGGAAGCAGATATTCTTGTGTGGTAGAGCGGCAAATCATTTGATATTCAACACACGATACAGAGTGCAGAGATTCAAACAGAGTTCTGGTGGAAAGAAGTGTGCAGATTTATGTGGTTTTTGGAGCAGGTGAATGAAGTACCAGTGTAACTGAGAGAAAGAAATATCAAGCATTGCAGTGAAAGGTCACTCCCTCAGACCAATGTAAGAAAATTGTTACATGCCTCTGCATTGGCGTATCAGGCTTGCAAACAATGTTCAGTTGCAAAACTGCCATATCCCAAGTAACAAGACTAGCTCAGCCAAATTTGTTCATTGAAAGTCATAGCTATGGCATTCCACTGCACTTACTCTGAGAATTAATTAATCTCACTCCTCTCACATCCAGCCATACAGAAATTGAATTAAACAGTGAGCTCTCTCTTCTCTTTGATCTGTTCATCTGATCTGCGATAAATGTGGTTTGTCTTCACTGCCCCTGTCCCTGAAGTCTCAAACTATACATCTCTCCTTCATAATGGAATCTGCACTTCACAATGGTGCCTCAAAAACCCTTAAGACTGTATTATCTGGATTACAGAGCATGGAACTCCTTCATCAAAGCATGTAAAAGATCAAAGCCTCCTGACCAGATCTGTAATCAAATACGTGTGTATCCAGCTGAAGATCCAATCCTGGCTTCTTTTGGCCGACTTGGCTGATATTAAAGACGGCTCAATACCTCTTTTCTTTTCTGATACTCGTATTGAAACCTTGAGTATCGGTGGATACCATTAATGATCTGATATTTCTTTCTTAAAAACGACGAAGCTTTAAGTTTTTAGTCCTCAATAGCATAATAGAACACTCATGTGGATTCCTAGAAGCTGAAATCTGCACATTTAGACTTTAACTGTCCCCGGCTACAGGCTTCACAGATTTCACAAGCCTCTGCATTTCTTTGAAAGAATGTAGCAAAGGATATTAGGAGATAAACAATGTTTACACAAAGGAAAATAGCAAAGTACATGTTCATGTTCAGGCCACAGTTTTGTCTGCTGAATGATACTCAGTATGAGGAAGCTGAAGGCATCCTCACTTACTTGTTTGGTCAGCGTGGTTGAGGGACTGAGACTAGTGGACAATACAGAGATCTCAGTCTAGGTAATCAAGCTAATCAAGGCCATGAAATGCTCATGTAAATCAATACATTTGGTGTCAAACACACTTTATGTCAAACACAGTTTATGTTCACCCAGTGAAGCTACTGTTCACTCATGGCAAGCTTGGCTAAGTTGTCAATAAACCAGCCAAATTACCTATGAAAACACATCACTAAACAAATGATCACATTTTGATCTCACTTCAGTATCAGCGCTGCTGTATAGGTCAGTCAAAGTCCTGTCAGACTCCTCTGTTTGTGTGAAAAATAGCATCAACTGAACACTCTTTGAAAGCTATATGTCTCAGCCATGTTGGGACATGCATAGTATATAAATGAGTAAAACTATTTGCTATAATTGAAAAACTGGAATATTTAAACTATATTTAAACAATTTAAATGTTGAATATCCTCATAATTATTGTGTTTTCTATCAGAATTGGTCTCATTAAATTTGGACAGTCTGTGACCATCACAGTGAAATGCACAGCTTCTGGCAGAGGCTGCTGTGTAGTCTAGAGGGTTGAGATGGGCTTCTAAAAATAGGCAATCATCCCGAAACTACTCAAACACTCTACTATCCAACAAGAAGAAATACACACCTAATAAGTTGGCATCATTTATTGTGTGTGTGCTAGATTTTGTTAAAGGACTGTATCAAATTCTTCCCAGTTCCACCCAATATCCGGTCCAATATTTTGTGCTGATATCAGCCTGATACACTTTCAGGAAAAAAGCTACAAAACTGTCACTGGGGCCGTACCCCTCTTGTCACTGGGGTGGTACCTCAAGGGTACATCTCAGTACAGTTAGTTAGGGAACATAATTGCACCGTAATCCTTTGAAATTATATTTTCGAAATTGTTTTGACTTCACGCACCTCGTCTCATCTCCAGGCTTTTGTTTTATTGTTCCATTGTAAAACATTATGCTATGAAAAGATGCAAATATGTACTTTTCCACTGGGAAAAGATTATATAAGGTATGCAGTTGGACCTTAAAACCACTGTTGTATCTTTGAGGTTACATTTATGTTGTTTGTACCTTGATGAACAGAAAATGTACCTGCACCGAACCTTTATGTCTAACAGTGTACCAAAGCTTGGTATTTGATCGATGCTGTCTTTAGCTGTTACATCTTGTACTGCAAACCCAGAAAGCACAGGAGTAAACATGCTACAGGAGGGCCCTCATTTCAGTCATGTCCTCCACCTTGCCTGGAGCACAGTGTAAACAATGGATGAAAAGTTTGATGATCACTGTTCTCAGGCAGCAGGTTGGAGATTTACCTGGCCATGCAGGGTACACATTGTTTTTCCCTGCAAAGGAATGTAATATAAAGCCGCCTTGTTTGTCCTGCGAGGGACTTGGGGAGATAAAAACTGATGTGTGTGTAAATTTTTGGGGTGCCGTGGGGATGCAGGGTGAAATGAGGAAATAAATGGCCGTGTAAATCCAGCCAGCCAGAGCAGATCCAAATCTAATGGAAGGCAGCAAGCATAAAGTAACAGGCTAAGGTTGGACAACGGCTCAATTGCAGGAGTTCATATTAATGCAGTGCTGGTGCTTCAGATAAATAAGCAGCAAGATAATATAAGAGTGCACAACTACTGAAAAGCAATAAAGCTCCTTCTGGGAGTAGAACAACAACCTGGTGATTTTATTTTTAATTTTTTGTAAAGACAATAGCCATACCTGCTCTTAAATAATTACATAGTGCTACATGTAGTTTGTGCCTTATTCCCTGTAAATAAGTTCTCATGAACCATAACAGCATTGGCAGATTATGCACTCATTCTAGTGTCATGAACCATTAGATGCCTCTTTTTCTAGTGGCTTAGATACAAATAATTTAAATAATTATAACTGAATAGATATTTTTCCCCTGTAACCGTGTTATCAGAATTACTAGGACACTGATGGCTCTCAGCATGTGAAACATTGTGACTTTGTTAAGCTGCTTGCAAGCAATGAGGGGCAATGAAGAGGGAGAGGAATGAGATTCTTTGAAAACAATTCATATCCACCAAGATGGCTGTACTGAGACGGCACAACTGCAGCTTTCTTGATATTAAAAATTGTACAACTGTCGTAATAAAGTGTAGCATTTAAGCACAAAGTTGACTTGCTTATTCACTTATGAAGCCGAAAATCCAATTTGCTTTGAGTAAAGGGGAAAGGAAATCTGCATATTTCAAGTGAGGAACCTCCTAAACAGGTCAGCACATTCATGCGAGATATATTTGTATGGTATGTGGTGGTGGAGTGTGGTGGTGGGGTGTGAGACTGAGAATTTGTTACAGGTTGTGTTATTTCAAAGCTTTGGTAGATCAGTCACAGTGCGACACGGTGGATTTTTACTTTTTCTCTTAGGAGTTTGGTCTTCCTCACATCTTCCTCTCATTAAAATCTAATTAGCACAAATGAATCATAGTATAAACAAATTGATACTGTCTTTTGATTAGATTATGAAAAGAAAGTTAATACAGCATCAAAGTTGATTTCTCTTAATGCTATTAAGATGCTCTGTTCATTAGAAGAGGATAGAGTTGAGGTTTGTAAATAAAAGTTAAGTCTGATTTTTAGCATTTAATTTATTACCTTTTCACTTGCAACTCTATGCTGTCATAACTGGTTAACGTATGGCTAGCATGTCTTACACTTGACTTCTCTTAGCTTATCTTACAGTAAGACACAGAGCTTTTCTCCTGCCTCTATTTTTCCACTGTTTGAAGTTAAAACAGAAAAACACCCAGGGACGTGACATTAAGCCGGGCAGGAAGGGGGGTAGGCAGGGGCTATGTTAATGCCAAACCCCTCTGGCACCCGTTTCCGTGTAATTAACGTCCTTTTGGGCCAGCAACAGGAAGGACCTTTATGAGTGAGGTTGTCTGTTTAACAAGATAATTGCGGACAAAGCGGCGCACTCAGCACTGGCCCTCCAACAGACAGACTGGGTCACCTTGACCGCAGCGAGTCAACATGGCCGGACAGCTTATCTTTGATGGCCCATCTAATGGGAAAAAGCGGAGGAGGGAGGATGCAGGGGGTGAAGAAGATGAAAGTGAAATAAGTGGAATGTGTGTTTGTGGCTCTGCTTCAGTGCTGAGCTTTATCCGTGGGCAAAATGGCTGCAGCCTGTGTTTGTGTTGTCATGCTAGCTTAACTGCTCCGTGAGGCAGGGGACTCTGGTGGGACACCCCCCCAGTGTGTTTTCTCTCTTCCTTTTTCTTCTCCTTCTCTCGCTCTCTCTTTCTTAACTTTCGACCACTCACACTGATGCAGAACAGCTCGTAAAGCCCTCACAGATGTGAAATTAGACAAGCAGACAGAGTTATGCGCTGTGTTAAGCTGAGCCTTCAACCCCACAGGCTGACAAAAGCTGGACCTAACAGTGCGGTGCGGATTAGCCTACGTGTTCTGGGGCATGTTCGTGATGTGGAACGCTCAGAAACAACATGAAGTAAAACACACGACACTGGATGCTATATTTAAAGGAAATCGCATGCATATAATGTAATCAACTTTGAGACATGTCTCACACAGTGAAACATCGTCCGCTGTTATTACCATAACTATAATCCCTTTTTTTCCCTAACCACTACACATCATTTCATGAACCATATGGGTAGTGGCTGGGGCTGACAGCAGTCATGCACGCATTTTCCCGTAAGCACTTGAATCCCAGCAGGACCTTTTAAAACCAGTTTGGATTTATTAAGATTCCAAAGCAGGGGAGGTGGACTTTAGTAAATGCTCTGTTTTAGCTGCAGGTGAAACGAGGGCATTGGTTCTTAAAGCTGCTGACTGGGCTGCGTTTAGGCAGTAGAAATGATGTTGCTTTACAGCTCCGAGGCTGGGTTTTTCATCAAAGGTCGAGCTGCTTGCTCTGGGGGATGCTGTAGCCGCTCACTGTGGGGCTGCAGCCCCATCTATTCAGAGCCTGTGCCATCTGCGCTGTGATTCAATGCCCTGCTTCACTGCGCAACTCAGCCATACTGGGCCCTCAGATACCACATCCAGTCTGTAGGCGGTGAGCCGCTCAGCCTCTAGCACTTGCGTGTGTGAAACAAACACACAAAATGTTCTACACAGTTTATGCATGGTGTTATTGACTTTTCTCCATTTTGTCCTCTAAACTAAAGCTGCACTCAAGTTTTCCAGCTTTTAATCAAATATCTCAACAGTTTTGTTTTTGCTTAAGACTGAAAAAAAAAAAAACAACAATAACAACAACAATCAAAACTCTCTGCAGAGGGATTTGTAATTAAACTGCCTCATTATCTCTGAATCTTTGGTCCAAGTGTTTAGGCATGCAGCACAAGAAGTGTGCACACACCATAATGAGTCGTGAAGGTAAGAGCAAACGCAACAGTCCAGTCTCATCCATCAGCCTTACTTGCATTCACTGCCTTACAATTCTTTAGCATTTGAAGGCTCCTCTCATGTGCTATTCACTGAGGATCACTGAAAAGGAATCATTCAAGTGCTGAGCAGTTAATCCTTTTTTCTGTCCTCTTGACCAAATCGAGATAAAAAGAAAGGTTAAATCTTACTGACACGGGCCTGTACAGGATCAGCAGAGTGATGAAACTTGTTTTTCCGCCTATAGAAAGAGTGAGGTTGGAGCCATTCATTGCGTCTCAGTTTTTTATCATATTAAATCAAACATTAACATTTCACACTAAAGGGAAATTATCCAGTACCTCACATCACTGGTGTAGGTTGCCAATGAGGTTAGTAGTTAGCTAACATTAGCAAGTTAAAGCTAACATGAGACAAACAGTTACCACTTATAAATCCATAGCAACAACTTTGTACAAAGACATCCAACCTCAAACTGCATCAGCCTCTAGGTGCGAACACTGTGCACCATCAGATGTCCCACAGTTCATTTTTCATGGTGGTAATCAAGGGTGGGCAATATGGCAAAAGTGATACTGTTTATTTATTTATTTAATTACATAATATTTATTTCACTACTCATATCACAATCATTAAACAATTTGGAATGGACAAAAACGCACCAGTGAAACTCAGTGACACCAGTGAAAAAAAGGCTATAAAAAACTACAAATACATAGATTTTTAAACATTCAGTATGTACAGTATGTTCTTAAGAAGAAAAAAGAAAAAACATCACCAAGTGAAAATGAATGAAGAAAAATAAGATAATGCCTTAATGGAATTGCATCCTATTAGCTGCTTTGTTACAATGCAGTGTGTACAGTTTCTTTGCAGTGGTTGTTGTTTGAGGGCTCTCTTTAATTGATCTTGATCTGTGCACTATAGCAGTGCACTGCATACGTAGTTATAGTGCACAACTGATTTGAGACACATTGGTTGTCTTTCCTTTTCTTGGCCTCTATCTCACTTTCTCTCACACTCTCACTCTTCTTCTCAGGTGTGATCTGTTTGCAGATGAATTACCATAACATTTCATGTCTCACACGACTCGCTGTCGTCGTAATTGATATGTGTACATGGCTGCTGGGTGGGGTCATTTGCATATAATCGCGTTAACTGATATGATAATGAATGTGGTGGGCCTAATGAAAGCAGAAAGCCTCTCTGCAGACGAATTTGAATGAATCATAATAAGCGGTACATTGTATTTGTTAGGGAGGGTGCTCTTCCGTATCTGCCAGCCACTGCACTGCTCAGCACACCTGGGGAGATTTACAGGCCACATGGGCGCATTAAACACTGCCCTCCCTGTTTACCCAAGTTTCCTTTTGCTCTTAATTTGTTTGGCCACATTTTCTCGAGGTCCCTTTTCAGTGGGCCATGTCTCTTGCGCTTATGGCCACCTGCAGTTTGTTCTACTTCTTACACAGGTGGCTGATGCTAAATGCCATTTAATATCACAACTACTGAAGGGTAACAGTGTGAAAAAATGTAGACGATGCACTCATTTTAAAACCTGGAATGTTCAGAAAGGCTTCTGCTGCATTCTAGCGGTAATTAAGGTGCTTAAAAGTATGTCATCATTAATTAGCTGTGCTGTGACTATGTGCACAGCCTTTTCTGAAGTCACTGAAGCAGCAACAACCCGACTCCTCCACCACAGTTTAACACTGTTCCAGCTCACTTAGCATGCATGATTGAGTGTACCTGTGTAAACAAAACTTTCATTCAGCTGTTAAAGAGCAAATGAAGAACACATCAAAGTCAGTTATGCTGTGTTTTCATTCAGGCTTTTCAGTAAGGTAACCTCCACTTGCACCGTGACACACACAGATATTTTGGGAGACGCAGAGTAGCATTTGAAACACCTACACACCCTGCTAGACCTGGCAGAACCTTTATACGGAGGAGCTGAACAGCAGCATAGATAAAATAACGATAGATCAGAGGGAGGCTGAAAGTAAAGAAAAAAAAAGAGCTTGACAACCTGACTTACTAAATATACTCTGACCATCAGAAATTTGGGGACACCTGCTTCATTTGAAATTTGAAAAGAAAAAAAGAAATACTTGCAAATGCCAGCTATTTGCTAATGCATTGGGTATATTTTGTGACACTTTCCTAAGGGTACACATTATGGACAAAAATACCATAATTTCCTTTTGTGATATACCTTACAATATATTAAGAATACACTATGAAGTGATGTGACATTGTTAAATGTTAGCTTGCATTGTTTTGACCAACATTTTCACTTTTTTGGATCACGTTAAAGGCTTGATTCATCAAATCAAGTTGATAAGAAAGCTCACATCAAACAATCAATGAAGATATGTTAAATTCATAAAACCGGTAATATTGTGATAATGACTGGCACTGCATCATGTACGATATTGGAATTTGGAGACCTCTCTGGTGGAAATGTGTAATTGCATGCAGGATGTGAAAGAACATTTGTTACTTCAGTTGTGCTTTGGACTCTTTCCCTGAGCAGATGAATCTGATGTTTGTGAGTACACTGAAAAGTATTCAAAGAGGACTCAGTCAAAACTAGTGAGGGACATACATTTGTCTTATGTGCTTGAATTTGATGCATTTAAAAACGAGTACATTTTCTTTTAGCTAAATGAGTGAACAAAATGAAGTTCATTCATATATTTTTGCTTTCAGCAATATTATTTTCATCGTATGAATGCAGAATGTGAACCTAAATATAAAAATCCCATGAATGCATGAGGAAATCAGTGGCTGCATGTCCCAATTCTCCCCTCTGCGATTTAAATTTATCTGCGATAAATTCTTCATTTATCCTGTGAACACTTGAACATATTTTGCTAAACATTACCTGGTACTAGTATACTGGAATTGCCAACAAAAGTCCTGTGGTTTGCTTGCAAGTGATACTTCAGACTCAGTGTACTTCAGTGATAAACAGATTAATGGCATTGCAATAGCTGGATGTAACTTCGGTTTTTATCAAGAAAGCTACCAATGGGATGTCTTTCCATTTAAAAGCTAAAATTTGAACAAGAGGGCTATACTCACTAAATCCTAGCAACATGCAAGTGGCTGGGCATGAGGGGGGATTTTAATATTTTAATATTAATTTATGATAAAAACATTTTAAAAAGATTCTCAAAATGTATGTATGCATGATAAAACACATCCTTTAGCTGGTTAAAAAATAGTGAATTGCTTTTGTTGTATCGTTACATATTCCAATGCTTCCCCTGTGGACTTTTAACAGTACAAAGGAAGCTTATCCTGCAGGTGCTAATGGAAGCAAGAAAGCTGGATTTGGGAAGAGAAAGAAGGAGAAAGGGAAGTGAGTGGGAATACCCTCAGAGCACTCACGAGTGGGGCTCCTGTAATTGGCCTCCTTGCCTCCATGTTCTGACAATCCAACACTTGCTAGTCACCTTACACCATCTCCTCACCACCTCCCCCCAGTCCATCCTCCACATCAACTCATCCTGCTGAAACAACAAAGTAAAAGCATCGTTGTACAAGTATGAGAGCCACACGACAGCCTTTCAGCTATGGAGAGAGAGAGACAGAGAGAGAAGAGAGAGATAGAAAGAATGCAAAGATTAAGGAAGAGAAAGAGTAAAAGAGATAAAGTGAGAGGGTAAATGAGAGCGATACGAGAGAGACGGGTGAAGGAGGGGTGGGGGGATTATAATAAGGCTTGAGCGAAGACTCGTAGGAGGAAGACAATAAGTGGAACAGGGACAGAAGCAGATAGGTGCGTGCCAAAAGACAAAGGAGCCATGAAGAGAGGGATAACGCACATTCACGTTCAGAGAGAGGCAGCTCTGTTCAGCAAAGCGCAGGAGTTGGAGGTATTTTGAAAAGGACAAGATGGCGACACTTTGCTGGGTAGAAAGCGACATATGGAGCGTGAAACACATGGGAGAAAATCAAAATGACCCTTTGCTCTTCTGATTTTAAGCATTACTTTATGCACACGATAAAAAACACACATACAACTCTTAAAAAGCTTAAACCATTAATTATGGAGGTTTATTGATAAACTTGGAATGAGATTACAGCATGTCATTCATGTATTGTCACACGACAGTGAAATGCTTGGAGTGTGATGACACAGTAGACAAAGTTGCCTTTGTTCCAGCTTATTTCTTTTTTTTTCCACAAAGAAAGTATGGCTCGTCTTTTGAGATTTGTTTGTGGATCTGATAGAGCTCTGCAGTAAATAGCCTGGCCCCATCTGAAATCTCTCCAAGGCTTGTAATGGAAAAAAGGGAAAAAAAAAAAAAAAACAACTCTTCAGAAAAGTTTTGTTGCCCACAGCTTTAAACTGGCCTCAAACCACAGCAATCGTGTGTGATGCCAGCAGTGAGCTTTCGCCTGGTCCATGCATGCTGTTTGAGGCAGAGCTGAAGAGCAGGCCTCTCGGAGGAGGCTAACTAAAACACCCCCAGACTGCTACTCCAAATGACTGCTGGGGATTCTCTAGCAGGATCTGTCTGAAGCCATCTACTCAGGCAGAAGTGCTGCTAATACAAGGGGATGTTAACTGGAGTGTGGATTTGAAATAATGGCATGAACGCAACTGGCAAACTAGCAGCAAGGAGAGCTCACACCAAGCCTAATGAGTTGCATAGCTGAAAACATAATTGCAATGAAAAGAAAAAAAAAAAACAACAACAACAAAAGCCTCAAAAAATGGAAGAGGAGGATTGATATGTTAGGAGTAAATGCTTGAAAGATGCAAAATCAACTGCCTGTGAGGTCAGCATTTCATATATTAAGGTTTTCAAAATAATCAAAAACATATACATACAGAAATTGCCCAATTATTTTGCATATTATTGAGTGTCACTAGGCAGCATAGTTTTTGCAGTGTGCATAGTCAAACACAATTTAACACATGCTGTACAGGCACCCACTCAGACGTACACTTACACTCACACATACACTTGAGCCATACTTTCTGATGTCTCTGAGCAATGTCATTCAGTGGCTGTCATGGAAATGCCATCAATTTTATGACAGTCCTTATGCCTAGCACTGATAAAGCTTCTATTGTGAAGTTAAAGCAGAAGTGCAGAGGGGAAAGTTGCTTCCTCATCAGCTTACTGGGAGCTGAAGCCCAGAAAGAGATGTACTGGCACTGCTAATGCAAAGGCAAGCTGTAAGTTAGACTTTGTGTTTGTGCACTGCTCTGGGAGACTGCACTCACATCCCTCCCTTGGGAAAAAAGATGATGATGGCTTTGGAATGACATAAAAGTGTCCTGATAGAACCAAGAGTCTCTGTTAAGGATGAGCATAAGCTGTCCATCACCTGTTAGACTGTTCAAAATGTGCAGATTAGATCTACTTTGCCTGAGATCAATCATGAAAAGAAAATCTCAATACATAACTCACTGGAATCTAGTGCTACAAATATCGTTTTCCCTGTGTATTTAAGCCCTGTGTTTGCCCCTTGTGTTTGCTGGTCTTTGTTATATGCTGTGTTGGATGGCCTGTTCGGCCTGTTCGGTCTGTATTCTGGTTTATGTCATGTCTGCCCCCTGATTTATCCGTGTTGGCTGTATGACCCTGGACTGTCTCAACCTTGATTATGGATTTGCGCTTAATAAATCTCGCTTATCTCAGCAGATGCGTCCGCCCCCTCACACCCCGTTACACTACGGAAGTGTTTGGGTTGATAAATGTATATGTTATTCAAGATTTATTAATTATTAATAAATATTTGTTGCAGCTCCAACAGAGTTCTTGAGATGCTTTTCCCATAAATGTTCTTTTAACTGTTGCAAAGGATGTCCAGCTAGAGCAGAATGAAAGAAAAACCCATTCGACCTAACCACACCCACTGTACCCTAAGAGTATGATCTTTCACATGCATACTAAATGAATACTATTTGTAATTAATAACACTCTCTAAATGTAGGTATTTTGGGGGAAAAACGTTTGTGGGCGGAGCATGGATAAGTCAGTTGAATCTATGGCATAGCAGTTTTGCAACTTACCATTGCTGTTGAACATGAGAGATTTGTTAGGCTACAGAATGGCTGTGTGTAATTCTGGACTAAGCCAAATGTGGCGATAGTTTACTCTCAGTGAAAATGAAGAGAGTGTTGCTGGCGAGCATCGTCAACAAAGTTCATTTACAACTTAGCCTAGCTGTGCTTCTGTTAATAAATTGGCACTGTGAATGAAGCACAATATAAATTTCATGATTGCATCAGACTGTTCATTTTTCATTTTCGAGTGATTGAGCAATTGTTTTTTTTTTCTTTTTTATGTTAGAGCACTTGACCACAAAATTACTGGAAAAGCCCATCATTAGTTTCTGTTTTGTCTCTTGTATTGCCTACTTTTGTCTCTTGTATTGCTCTGTGAGAAGTGGGAGCATTTTGTATTCCTATTCACAGAAGTGTTGAGGAATAAGTGCTGTTGCCAAGAGCTGTGGCATTTGCACATACAGCTTCAGTCCTATAACAAGAGGCCAGTTAGTACATTGTACTTTGTCTCCATCCCTCTGGACCTTCTACAGTGGAGACACTGCTCTCTGTTTCTGTCCATTTCTCTAGGTAGATGTTGACTTGATATGGCATTGTCTCCTGTTGCTCTGTTTCGGGTCATTAAAGTCCTCCGCTTTGCTAATCAGAGCTCCGGGACATTCTCCCTTTGTTGATCTTTGCTCAGCCCAGCTGAGTGTGGACCTTCCCAGTGCACCTCCCCAGGCTCTCTGCACCCCCCTGCCCTGCTCAGGGGTCATCACCCACCATCCCCAGCCAGCCCAAACCCTCATTAGAACTGCTCCCACGGCCTCTGTGTGGCTGCTGCCTGTCACCGCCACAGCCTGCTCTCCAAACAGCCTGCAGAGAGGCCAGAGAACCAACTCCAAACCGTCACACACCAGTCTTCTCTACCGTTCTCCAGGGACACCATGCACTGGGGGCTACACACTGCATTGTCTCTTAGAGGGGCCACAGAAGACCAATTAAGCTTCAACTTCCCATCACCATACTGTTCTAATGAAACATGCTAGTCTCTGAGCTTTAATTGAATTAGTTGAGGAGCAGCAAAAGACAGAAATAGGGCCACTTTTCTCCACTTTCATTACCAAACGCCCAGCCCTGTTTTACATTCTGAAGGGTCCGAGCCGCTCTGCTATCTTCTACCATGATTAGAGAGGAAGATAACCAGGATTTATTGGCCAAACATACCAGACAATTAATTAAAAGCAAGCGCTCTACATCCTGTTTCCACAGGATTAAATCGGGTCTACCACCCCATCCCCTCCAAACACTACACCGCCCTGCAAGCGTGAAGACACTTCAAAGTGAACTGAAGGGGGCTTAAAAATACTCCCACATATTATGGAGAATTTTTGTGGGAGCTTTGTGAATGTGAAGTAGAAGAATAAAGGAAACCTTGATATGGATTCATACATACATGCATACGTACACTCACTCACACACAGGCTTGTTTGCAGTTGTGGGATGCAGCTGTGAGAGTGGCTTGTCTGTGTCTGAGGCAGAAGGCTTAACTGGCTCACCAGTTCAAAGGCTTTTCCTTTAATGTTGCTGCTGCCTGCATATACCTCTCTCTCTCTCTCTCTCTCTCAAACATAAACACACACACACATGCACACAGTACTGAGCAAAGTCTCTTTCCACCCTTCATTTATTTAATTGCCAGCGTTTACAAAACAGCGATTAAGCATTAAATAGATTATTAATTTACAGCATCAAGAAAAGAAGCAGGAAACAAAAATTTAAGAGAAAATTACACAGAAGCCTAACAACTAAATATAATATCATTTTTTAATACTTCATGTGTTCATACTATGTTTTTTATTATCGCTTCCATTCTTTTTGGAAAGGATTTTTTTTTTCATTTTTGGCCATTTTTTTAAAGTCAAACTGTAGGGATATTTTTTCACACTTCTCAAGTTCAGTCTTAGACATTTATTGCATTTTCTGCTTCTCAAAATCTAAATAATCCAAAACGTATTTAAATTCTAAACATTCTGAAATGAGTGAAGCTGGACTTTCTCCTCTCTCTCAAAGACGAAAACTTTAAGCTCTTAAGTCCAGTTTTCAAGAATCCTGTTTTATTTGATTCATTTTCCTTTGACTTTTCCTTCCTTATACAGGTGGATTATCGTATGTCTAATCTTTACAGAAATATGGTCTCTGACTTTTGCACAGTACTATATATACACCCCTAATCACCCATAATCATCACCCATAATCATAATCACCCTAAAAAGTCCATCGCTACTCTGAACAGCGCTTGGTCTCAGCTTTGTTTAGAACAGAAGTACTCAAGATATGCCATATAATTTTATTTCATTTTTTGATTATTACATCCATGTCAGAAATGCACTGCTATCTGGAGTGAACTGACTGTGGAGAGGGCTGTGTTCAAACGCAGCAGAGCAGCACTGAAGATTTCACCTTCCCCTCCTCTCCTTAAATCACATCTGTACTCTCCTGAAACACTCCTCCTTAGAGGCTTCCTGTCTTAGCAAGATGCAAATCCTGATAAGCTGCAAAATTTATTTTGAAAACATGTCAGAAATATGAGACTCATACCCTCTACAGTCTTTGCTAAGCTAAACATTCTTGGCAATTTGTAAGCTTTTAACTGAGCATACAGGAAGAGATATTAAGCTTCAGAGATTGTCAGCAAAGCTCCAAGTTGTTAAAACTGACTTTGGTGCTTTTCACCACTTTGTGTTTATATTTATGCTCACTTTGGGTTGAATTATTGTGAGAATTTAAGACAGCCATAGAGAGTCGTAGTGGGTGATCATTCAGTTCATTCGGTATACCAGTGATATTCTTTATAAGGTATTAGTTTTGACATTATGCAGATAATGTAACATACAAACAGTGCAAAACTTATTCCCAAACTGATGCTGATTCCCAAATCTCTTGTATAATGAGTTGCAGCCTGGTGTAAATTAGTCCAGTTTATTGTCAATTAATCTACATCAGGTTGTGATGAGTTAATGATTAAGGGGGCTTAGAGAGTGGAAGGGAACTTTCAAACGTAAAATAACATTCAGCAAAATATTCAGCACTGTGGGTTTTACATACACTCGCCTTTATGTTGTTATGGTTAGAAAGCAATATTGACATCAGTCTGTATATTATTTTCTGTTTTTACTATTTTACTATTTTACTTCAGTTGTTAAAAATGGTATTAAAAGTAAACGGACATCCAGAATAATATTCCAATTTTAATCTACAAAAAAAGGATTACCAAAGCATCCAAAATGGTTTTGAAAAAAATATGCATAAACACACTTTACCATTATATATACTGATACAGTCAGTAATCTTAATTATACTGTGATTTTAATATAAGTTATTATAATTTTTGCCACACTATTGCTATTACAGAGGATTTTTTTAAAGCCAGAAATGAGCCGTATTGATAAATATATGTATAAATGTATATTCAAACTTTAATGCTGCATTTCAGTGCTCAGAAAGTTGTGCAAGTCAAATGTGTGACTAGTACAACTTTACTCTGTTTGCTTGAAAGAAATGTCCACCACAGGGAAAAGGAAAGCATCCGATCATTTGTGGACATCACTGTAAGTGTGAACGGGGTTCAGTGAGTCTCAGAGATGCACTGTGATCTGATCACTAAAACCACCTTAGAAGGTGGTTAGGGACTCATCCTAGCATCAGTTAGCGCAGTGAAAGCCTAATCAGCTGCATCATCAAATCATATTGCACAGCATATTATTTATGGTGCACATGAGAAAGAGTAATATATAAAAGATCAAAACAAATAAGATGAAGATCCAAAAGAGCACAAGGTGTCCATTTGAATTAATTGGTAGATATTTGGGTTTCTGTCTCCTTACAGTTGACATAGTTGTCAGTGGCATCTGACAGAGGTGAGCTGGGCTTTATGTGAAAGGTTCCAGTGACATTTGGTTGTGGCTGAGTTGCTTGTGCGTCATCCTCAGCAGGACGGCTATTGCTCCCCTCACACTGTTTTGCACTCTTCGCTCTCCATGGAGCACAAACACTTCCACTCTACACACTATAGTCTGAAACCAGGCAAGTAAACGAGTGCTTCAGTGCAGCCTCTGATTTTATGTGGTCATTCTAAGAGCCTACTTATTCTGGTCATTTCATGTGCCTGCCTAGACATGTCCAGATAAGATTTGGAGATTTGAGTTTATAAGATTATAAGATTTGGAGGATTTTATTTTCACCTGACCATGTAAATGCATCTCTGTTAGATAAAAATCAGGCATATAATATTGCTATTGCAATATTACATGCAAATCCATGCAGTATAATTAAGAAACTGTCTTCCAAGATAATGAGAAATTATCTTCTAGAATCTTTTGAGATGCCGAGCCAGAAAATTTTAGAAACTGTTCTATGCAGTTATACATTTTATAAAAACTGAAGGAGGGAGAATTTTTTTTCACTTCTTTATTTTATTTTTTTAATTGAAGTGTAGTTACATTTGTGGAGAGCAAAGATTATGCATGAGGCTTGAAGAAATTAATACATTTACACATAACTAGCTAAATGTAAATACAATGTAAGTCAGTGGCATCTTAGTCTTGGGAAATTAACATTTTATTATTCAAATGTGATTGCTAGAGCTGTCAAACAATTAAAATGTGATTAACCACATTTGTTTATGTAATTAAATGGGATTGATCACATTTGTCTCACTTGCTGTAATTTGAACCTAAAAAAATACAGGCTAATTTTTCGTTCCCATTTAAAAAGCTGTGCATATTGTTAAAGCTATGAGTTTCATCAGAACATATTCATTGCCTTCAATAATTCACTTTGAACTTGAACATGTGTGTAATCACATGTGTTGCATGTGAATAAAACTAAAAAAAAAATAAGACTTGACATTCTTCAGGGATAAACTAACTCATGGCATGGCACTAGCTGAAAATAACTTTTATCAGGAGAGTCATCTGTGGAGCTTCCCATTTAAAAGCTGTATTTGAATGAGAGAGGTACAGTCACAGAGTCATAGCAACATTATCTGGCTGGCTCTGCCACTCAAGTAAAGGGCTACCATTTTGTCTGTACGTTGTGCTATTGGACTTATGGCTAGTACCTTAGAAAGAATTTAAGTTGGTGTATCAGCCACTACTATCACCTCTCCTCAAAAATACAGGCATTGCAGATTTTACAATGAGTAATTTATTTGCTATTGCTTATCTCAGACGTGAACTAACCAAGACTGCCTACATTTTGCTTTACTGGCGCACATGTATGCATCACTCAAGTAACATATCAGACATTGGGGTCGATGTTCTCTATTGCCGACACCAATACTGTATTTAGGTGTCAGTATTGGTGTTGATATTGATATGGTGTCAGTATCAATGCAACACTAGTTTAAACAAATGAACTTTGACACATAACTTCTTATTCACTTACAAAGAGGAATAATTTTATTCCTCAGAAATGAGGAATAAAATGTTTGGGAGGAGTGTGAGGAGTGTGTAATGTGTTTTGTTTGTTTAAAGGGATGGTGAGTGGGAGCTCTCTTAAGCCCATGGATGCACCATAAATATGTGAGTGTGTGCCTCTGTCACATCTACCACCTGCCTCCTCCCCACCACAGGAGGTCACTATCTCCCGAATACTCAGCATCTCTTGATCCTTTGACCTCTTTATTCTGCCATCTTGTGTATATATACCCTGTGTTTGCAGGTGCTCATTGTGAAGTCTTGTTTGGTGTTTCCACAATTCTGAGCGTTTATGTTTATTTGGTTTTCTGGTGTTTTGACCTTGCCTCTTGGTTTGTTTTTGACTACTCTTTTGGATTTGCCCTCTTTTGGATTTGTCTGCTTTCTGTGGCCTGCTTTTTTGGATTTCTGACCCTCTGCTTGTTATTACCTACCTTCCATCAGGAATTAAACTTGCATTCCTGCACCAAGAGGGGAGGGGGGGCTGTAAACCAATTTCGTTGCGCAAATGTACAAGTACAATGTGTAATGAAAATAAAGGTTCATTTCATTTCAAGCAGTTCATGACAGCCTCACAGCAAGGGTCCTCCCCGTGTCTGCGTGGGTTTCCTCCCACAGTCCAAAGACATGCAGTCAGGCCAATTTGACATGCTGAATTGTGTCTAGGTGTGAATGTGTCTGTATGTGAAATGTGTATATCTGTCTGCCCTGCGATGGACTGGCGACCTGTCCAGGGTATATCCTGCCTTCCGCCCAACGACCGTTGGGATAGGCTCGCATCCCCTGCGACCCTGAGGGAGAAGTGGCTTAGAAAGTGTGTGTGTGTGCGCGCTGTATAGTCACAGCAGTACATAAATATCTGTGTGTCCTCACTAATCACTGTAGACTAAAATGGTGCCAGCAGCAGAGCCACATCCTCACAGGTTTTCAACTCTGTTCTGATCATGCTTGGTGGCTGACTCTAATATGGAGTGAAACACGAGCAAATTCTCTGTCTCTTTGGGTAATATCAAAGATGGGTCCGTTTACGCAGACGCACTGCTATGATTGATGCTCCTGCTGTGCCTCATCATCCAGGAGATGGAGAACACATTTTTACCAAGAGAGAAAAAAAATGCTGTGGAAAAGTGTGTGAGAGAGAAGGGTGTGTGAAAATGTGTGTTTGCTGGTATTGAAATTTCTCTGAAATGAGTTTCCATTAGTATCCTTATATAAGTGCTCTAAAAATTGTGCAGTTGTTCATGATATGGTGTATAACTTAGTAATCCATTAGACTGCATTCGTTAAAAAAATTAGCATGTTCATTAGTCATTAGTTCATTAGTGCATGTTGTCATGGTTGGGAGTGAGGAGGCGGACGCATATGTGGAGATAAGCGGCGTGTTTTATAGGCAAATCCAGGGTCATCGTCTAAACGGGCTAGGTTTATGTAGCCAACACGGATTGATCGTGGGACAGACATGACAAACCAGAATTAAACAAGCAGAGCAGTACAAAGACCAATACATCCAACAGTTCAAACAGACCAGCAAACACAGGGCTTAAATACAACAGGGCTGATGAGGGACAGGTGGAAACTATCAGGGGTGGAGTCACAAAACAAGGGACGCTGGACCAAAACAAACACACATGGGCTAAACCAAAACAACACGAACACATGGACAGGACTGGGAGGGGCCAATCGTGACACATGTGTAATAAGTTATTTTTGTGGCAGAAAAAATGTTATTCCTTTCTAAAATGTGCCTTGCCTTTTGCGGACATCAATATAAATGGATATAGATTCATAGGAAGGGTACTTTCTAATCATTTTTGAACATTTAAAACATAGGTTTAGATGTAGGTGGTAGGACCTGAACAATGTTGAAATTCTGATGTTGAAATTCCAGAAATATATTGGAATCTGAAAAAAATGAGTTAATAAAGCACCAGTATTAATAAGAAGGTTTATATTGTAACCATTATTTAGAGAGAACTAGAGAAAAATCTAGAGGAAAAAAAAGCTACGCAAAAGAGTTCAGAAAGTCCTGGTGCTACAATAATTATATAAAGCTGTAGGTTTCTGCTGCTTATTTAAGATTAGGTAATTCAAAGCTGACAAAAAGTTCTGAAAAAGTTCTCAGAGCTGAGAACTGACATTCATATTCCACATTTCACAGGTGACAACTGGGTTAATATTATTAATATTATCAATTTTTAGCTTTTTAGTATTTTCATAATTAGTCAGGCCCTTACACGTAGATGCCAGTGTATCATGTCTCTCACTTTATTTGTTGAAATCCTGAAATCCATCCTATCATATTTTTCAACAAGAAGCCATGAAGGGTTTCTGAGCTTCTCACCCTGCTTCTCCTGCTGCTCCATGGCTGGAACTTAAAGTTTAAGCCCAGCTGTAGGCTTTCCTTCCATAGGCAATGTGTTTTGTCTTTTCTTGGGTATGCTAGGAGCAGAAAGTAGTCTCAGTCTCATTGCATAGATTGCGATTCAAAGAGCCTCTTGTGTACAGCATATCCTAAAAATGGCCCCACACTTACTTTGAAACATTCTGTTATCCGTGCAATGCACTACTAAAAACACAGGTAAGTGAAAGAGTCTTTGTATTTTTTTCTTTTCTTTCAAACAAGCAGTAAGTCCCTTGGCTCTAGTCAGCCTTCTTCCGAAGCCCCAAGCTGTAACATCCCATGAAACATCAGAAACATAGGAATACAGCAGGTTGTCAGTAATGTAACAAAGGAACAGCAATATAAGATAATGTTAGCAGATTGTAAGTGCTCCAAGGCTTCAGCAGTAAGGGAAAAAATCTGAGTAGAGAATTTTGGTGACCCAATTATTTTACTTTACTTTGAGCAGAGAAGTAACTCAGTATCATGTGCTCATGGGGGAAACTGTGGGGGGGGGGGGGGGGGTGGAAGGGGGGTGAGATCTATAAATCAAATTTCAGTACATTTTGCATAAATCCACACTTTTCTAATGGAATATGCATGAGGGTTGAGTTCCGCTGGAAAATGAAACCTGCATCTAATCGCCTGCCCAAGTTATTTCCTGCTCCAGTATTAGCTAGCTCCTTATCTAGAGGAAAGCATGGCATCAGAATCCCCCAGCCTCCAGTTGTTGGCTACAGACAGAGCAGGACTGTGATGGGGCTGGGGGTTGGAGACTGTCTATGAATTCCTTAAAGCTATCTCTACAAAAGCTCTGGGAGGGAGGGGCTCAGGTTATTAACACATGTTTTGCTGGAGGGTTTATTATTTGTTCTCTGCAAAAGAAAGGACTACAGAAACAGAAAGATATGTTCAAATTTCTGCTCTCCCTGAGAAGAGTTGACAGACTATATTGATTACTATGTGAGAAGCATGAAGAAAGTATGATTGTGTCACCATAATGTGGTTTGGAGGCAAGATGATGCTGAGCAGATTTATTGTCCACTCGTATTGATAAGTGGGGAGCTACTTGCCTGGTGGTTTTGCTGACGACATTAGCTGGAAAATAGTGTAATTCTGTGGTCCTGGAGGCTTTTGCTGAGTGGTTGTACATCTTTTCTTGAGTCAGCATCCAGTTTCTCTGCAAATACTTCAGCTAGGAATAAATGAGAAATAAAACATTTAATATTTCCTGGCTAACCATTCCGTCCTCTAATTTGTAGTTACTTTATTTTGACCTTTAAATGATAGCCAAGAGGCTCTGTCTACCTTAATGCCAGAAGATACATCTGTCTAATATGCATGGTAGTAGGTCTGTGTCATAATGGCCTTTGCTTAGACTAAGTTGTTCATTGACTGTAATGGGTTACTTTGTCATTGACCTCACTGCGTGAACAATAATGGAAGCTATGTAAAGGCAAGGTGTCCCACACTCTGTGTCAGGCTGGTTCTGTCTCTGACATGCTGTCAGAAGGAGCTTCCTCTCAGAGCGAGCCTCAGATAGCCCTCTTTTCCTCAGCCTCTTGTAATTAATTCCCATGAGGCAGCACAGCAGTCTCAGGCAGCAGTGACCACAGGGACTAGTGGCTAGCCATGAAGGGAAAGAGAAAGAGAGCCAGACAGAGTGTGTAAAAGGGAGTGGGTTTATTTGGAGTGGGGGGCAGCACCACCTAAGGTTGTAGCTGGAATACTGTAGTCAGGGCTACAGATGCATGGCTCCATGCTGAACGGCAGCCCATGCGGCTATACACAGCCATACTTCAGCCATGTTGAGAAATAATTCACTGTGTTCATTCTGAGCTGAAGTGGCGATCGATTCAGACACTCATCCAGGTTAAACAAAAACACTGACTGAAAAGTTCTGTTTCTGCAGAGGATCCAAAAAAAAGGCAATGAGAAAAAGCCTCTGTAGCAGAAAAGCACTTCAGAGCCTTTTTGGTTGCTGGAGAGTGCTTCAGCTGAAGATTTTGAACTATTGTTATTTTTCCAGTTTCCTGCTGGAAAAAGTGAAGTAAGATGGAGAACTGAAAAACAAAACACAGGGGAGTGTGCTACTTAGGCAGGTTTACATTTTGGAAAGTATAACATGTTTACCTTTATAGCTTTAGTACAGTATATTTTCACAAAATTCACACAAAGTTCTGCCTTCAGGTTGCCCGCTTCTCAGCCCATGTCTGTATTTTACATTCAAAATGCCTAACATTGCTGGTGTTTATAAGTGAAATGTTACTTGTAACCTCCATCCTCCATCATATGATGGAAGTTAAAAGTAACGTATGTGGCTACTTTTGGCTAAAATGACTAAAGCTAAGATCCATGTCTTCATTTTGGCGCCATCAGAATCCCCCATCACTCAGTGCAGCATTGTTAATGGTTAGTGCATTGTAATGTGTGTATCTGTGTGCTAGAAGTGTGTGTGGCTAGAAGTGTGTGTGGCTAGTCTCCAGGCTGAGCTCAAGGTTGCGGGCGAGGAGCCTGTCAGAATGATGAGTGAGTCTAATTGAGATGAAGCAGCATTGGCCAGGCTGGGGGATTGACAGTTAATCACGGCCATGTTAAAGTCTTGAGTAGGGGAAACCGCCGCCTCCTGTTCTGGCATGACTCCCCAACCCCTCCACCCCTCAACTCTCTGAGCCCCGTCACCATCTGAGTGAGATTTATGTCACCTCCATGATGGTATGGTTGGCATCTATCCATCAGCCTTTTAAAAACCTCTTCAGTTGTGCTTTGGCCATGGATCTACTTCTTCTACCTGCCCACATGACATGACCGCTTTCTATAATGCACATGGGCGACTACTGGGTTATCTCAAAATTACCAATCAAGAAGCACTGAAATCATGCCATCAGGGCCAGCTGCCCTGGGCAAAACTGTAAATTCCACCCCTAAATGCTTGCCTAAAGCAGAGGAAAATGGATTTTTGTCAGCCAGTTCACCTGATACTGGCCCAAGACATCACCCCATCATCATCACTAGAAAATCCAAATTCCAGAAAGTCAGGATGCTGTGCAAAATGTAAAAAAAAAAAAAAGTGATGCATGCAAAGGCAAAGGCTCAGGCCTATGATGAGCTGTATTAGAGTCTGGACAGTAAAGAAGGAGTAAAGGACTTGTATCGTTTGGCTAAACAGAGATAGAGCTAGAAAGGATGTACAGCAGGTTAGGCTGATAAAGGATAGAGAGGGAAATGTACTAGTGCGTGCACAGAGAGTGTTGAGTAGATGGAAGGAGTACTTTGAAGAACTAATGAATGAGGAAAACAAGAGAGAGAGGAGGACAACGGGGGGAGAGATAGTGGACCAGGAAGTGCAGAGAATTAGTAAGGTGGAAGTGAGGGCAGCTTTAAAAAGGATGAAGAATGGAAAGGCAGTTGGTCCAGATCAGTGAGCAGCAGTTTGGTTTCGTGCCCAGAAAGAGTACCACAGATGCAATTTTTTGCACTGTGAGTGTTGGTAGAGAAGTACAGAAAAGGTCAGAAGGAGCTACATTGTGTATTTGTGGATCTAGAGAAGGCATATGATAGGGTGCCAAGAGAGAAACTGTGGTACTGTATGAGGAAGTCGGTTGAGGTGTGCAGTTGGAGTGACAAATGGTTTCAAGGTGAAGGTAGGGTTACATCAGGTATCAGCTTTGAGCCCCTTCTTGTTTGCAATGGTGATAGAAAGGTTGACAGGTGAGGTCAGGCAGGAGGCTCCATGGACCATGATGTTTGCAGATGACATTGTAATCTGTGGTGAGAGTAGAGAGCAGGTGGAAGAGAATCGGGAGAGGTGGAGGTTTGCACTGGAGAGGAGAGGAATGAAGGTCAGTAGAGACAAGACGGAATACATGTGTGTGAATGAGAGGGAGGCAGGTGGAAAGGTGAAGATGCAAGGAGTAGAGGTCGTAAAGGTGGATGACTTCAAATATCTTGGGTCAACCATCCAGAGCAATGGACAGTGTAGAAAAGAGGTGAAGAAGAGGGTGCAGGCAGGATGGAGTGGGTGGAGACAGGTCTCAGGGCTGATGTGTGACAGAAGGATAGCAGCAAGAGTGAAAGGGAAGGTTTACAAGACAGTAGTGTGTCCTGCTATGATGTATGGTTTGGTGACTGTGGCTCTGTCTAAAAGACAGGAGGCTGAGCTGGAGGTGGCAGAGATGAAGATGCTGAGATTTTCGTTGGGAGTGACAAGGATGGACAAGATTAGAAATGAGCAGATCAGAGGGACACTGAAGGTGGAGCAGTTTGGAGATAAAGCCAGAGAGGCCAGGTTGAGATGGTTTGGACATGTGTTGAGGAGGAATAGTGGATATATTGGTCAAAGAATGTTGGAGATGGAGCTGCCGGGTAGAAGGAGAAGAGGTAGACCTCAGAGAAGGTTTATGCATGTAGTGAAGGTGGACATGGAGATGGTTAGTGTAAAAGTAGAGGAGGCAGTGGATAGGGCAAGATGGAGGCAGATGATCCACTGTGGCGACCCCTAAAGGGAGCAGCCGAAAGAAGAAGAAGATGCATGCAAATGATTTAAACTCTGTATTCTATTAAAAATAATACAAAGAGAACATAACAAATGTTGAAACACCTGCTGCAACATCTCACAACTAATTAGGTTTGTTGGCAACAGGTCAGTAACATGATTGGGTATAGAAAGAGCATCCCATTTTCAGAAGTAAAGATGGGGAGGGGTTCACCGCTCTGTGTGGGCAAACAATTCAAGTATAACATTTCTGAATGTAAAATAGCAAACAATTTCATAATCCATCCATCCATCCATTTTCTAAGCCGCTTCTCCGTCAGGGTCGCGGGGGGGAGCTGGAGCCTATCCCAGCAGTCTTCGGGCGGAAGGCAGGATACACCCTGGACAGGTCGCCAGTCCATCGCAGGGCAGACACACAGACACAGACAGTCACTCACACACTCACACCTAGGGACAATTTAGGACACCCAATTGGCCTGACTGCATGTCTTTGGACTGTGGGAGGAAACCGGAGAACCCGGAGGAAACCCACGCAGACACGGGGAGAACATGCAAACTCCACACAGAGAGGACCCTGGCCGCCCGGCCGGGGAATCGAACCCAGGCCCTCCTTGCTGTGAGGCGACAGCGCTACCCACCACGCCACCGTGCCGCCCCACAATTTCATAATCTATAATACATAATGCGATACAGATTCAGAGAATCTGGAGAAATCCCTATTTGCAAGGAACAAGACCAAAAAAACAATGTTGGCTGGCCTTGGCTTTAGACCCTCAGGCAGCATTAAAAACAGATACAATTCTGTAGTGTAAATCACAGCATGGGCTCGGTTACACTTCCAAACCATTGTCTGTGAACACAACTTTTAATGCACCCAAACAATCACACAAATTAAACACAACCAAACCTGTGCTGCCCACTTTTTAAAGGCTTCTAGCTAGACTTTTCAGTTGTTTCTTCACTTTTCAGCTCTTTACTCTGTCTTTTGCTGCTGTTGCTCATCCCTCTGTCTCGCTCTGTTCCCTCTCAGCTCTTTTTAAAAGGTGCTCAGCTGAGCCTCCCCATTACTGCCCCCAGCTGGCAGCTCGGCCACCCGGGTCAAACGTGAGGTTTAGTGAAGTGGCCTGGCTGTGTAACTGGGGGCGGGGCCCGGGCGGCAGAGCTCGGGACTCACTCGTTCGCCCTTCTACATTTGCGGCTGCTGTCCTCGCTGAGGTTCATGGCCGCTGCGTGTTTGGGGGGCGGGCGCATGCCACACACCCATTGAAAACATTTGGTGCATTATTAAATGAAAAATATGATAAAGGAGACCCCGAACTACTGAGCGGCTGAAATCCTATATCAAGCAACAAATGGGAAACAATTCACATTCAAAACTACAGCAATTGGTCTCCTCAGTTCCCAAATGTTTACAGAGTGTTGTGCTAGTTTATTTGGAAATAGTTATATATCATATTTAAAATTCTATTAAGTTAAATATAACCTAAATACATGTGTAGCATGTGCCCGCCCCCCGGGCCCCGATGATGACGGCCGAGAGAGCCGGCAGAAAGGCGGGGCCTGAGCACTCAGCAGCAGCGCACCTCGCCAGGGAGAGAGCCGTGCATGCGCAGGGGGCGGAGCGCAAAGCCTGAGCTCCCTGGATGGGAGCATGCCACAACATTATCAGTAACAGTTTCACAGTTATATAGGCCTGTTATGATTATGACATAATCGTGTGATCATCGTCTGATCACAATTGTTTAAGCTCACAGCAGTAATTTAAACTGACCAAAATTCGTTTCCAAAGTTGTTAGCTTTACATTTGAAATGTTTGTTGCAACAACAGAATGTGAAGGTAGAGACAGGCTATGGGACTTATGAAAACAACAGTTCTAACTTCTGACTTGATACTGCACCACCCTTAGAGGGCAAATGTTAATAATGTATCAGCAACTGAGAAGCAAGATAGCTAACTGGCCAATTTGGGCACTTTAGGCTTTAGTAATTTAAGTAGTATTTTAATAGTTACATACTAAAAAACTACAAAATCAACAAAAATTTCATAATTGTGACAGGCCTAATGCCAGCATTACCTGTTAGGGAGAAGGTTCGTGTGTGATGTTAGTTGGGAGTTAGTTTTGTTTCCTGGAGGTGGCCTTTTCTTCATATAGATTGTAGTTGTTTGGTGATCAATTGTTGATATAAAATATAACTGTTCTAAGCATCACTTTTTCACTCATTTTTTTCATCCTGTTTTTTATAATGGGCCTTAACAGTTTGTCCCGCCTGGCACCAGTACTATGGACATTCGAGGACATGCATGGAGCTAACAGAGTTTACAAAACAAGAAATATACTATGCATATATTTACATTTCAGTAGGTACAGTCATCATAATTGTTCCAAAGCCTTTATGGTACCAGTTTAGGATTGTGAGTAATGCTCTGAATATTGAAGAAAGTCACTGGTAAATGCACAGCAACATCAATGTAGTTGGGTTTAAGTCAGATTTGTGTCTGGCTATAATATAACATTGATGAATTGCTTGAGCTACACAAGTGATGCAGACAATCAGACTAATTTTTCAAATCGTATATGCATACACTTTTCTGTCACTTTCTGTGCCTTGGGTACAGGAGGGAAAGAACAGTGACCTACATTTTAGGTTACTTCTTGTTGAATGCTTTACTATGCTGAGTTATCACTATTGATTTTGATTCCAGGAATATTTTCCTCAAGCTATGTAATTAAAATACTGCACTACAGTGCATGGCCAGAGTCTCTTAAACCAGCAAACATCTTTCAGATCTGTAGAGCAAGTGTCTGTTTTTGACTTTAAATAAATAATGCTTAGTGAGCACTTGAATACCTGAACTAACAGAAAAAATGTGTTAGTTGTTTCATTGTTAAAATTTATTCATTTTCTTTTTTTTTACTTTAAGTTGTTTTCCTACGAGCTTATTGACTGTTTGCACTGCCACAGTAGGTCACTGAAATGCTCAGCTTGAACCAATTAAAAAGTGAGTATGGAAGAAAGACCCTGCGAATGCACCTGCATTCAGATTACATAACCAAGCATTTAGATTATATAACTATATTCAAAGCCTACCAGCACATAGGTAGCCCTGCAGAGTCTCAGCAAGATTTAGAAGCTTGTCATCTGTGGAATATAAGTGTGCTGCTGAGAGTCCAAGTGGAGTTATATATACAGTAGGTTCAGGATTGGTAGCAGAGCTGCTACAGTTAGCCCATGTTTGGACTCTCTCTGTAACTGTGTCCCGAGGGCTGTAGGAGCACTGCAGTGGGAGCGTTACTGATAGGACAATGAAGTAGCTGATCTACTAACACCTCCTCGCATAAAGAGGGGTCAGCAAAAAGTTCCTACCCGTTGAGACACGGATTTGGCGTGTTGACACTCCTGCTGTGAAGTCCTCCCAAGAGGTCTGAGTGAGCTGATGCCCCAGATAGTACTATAGGAGGTGGGTTCAAGGTAATGTGACTGAGGTAGGATAACTTCAGGGAAAATCACTGGTTTTAGAAAAGTACTCATACTTGCTTATTCAACAGATACAGTGTGTCAGTCAACTTTTCAACCAGTTTAATAGAAATGAACATGTTGTCTTTGTCAACTGGCAAAGATTTGTAGATGCCTCTTTTAACTGAGGTGCGCTCATTGCTGACACGAGTGTTCAGTTTTGCACATGCAGCTTGTAGCCGTCATAGAAAAGCATTGTCAATTCAATGGGCCACATATAAACCTGAGCTCACCATATCCAATGCCAAGGCATGGTGTATATAAAACATCCCCCTATGCTCTTGTGGTTGAATGCACTCAAATCCTCACAGCAACACTCCAACATTTTGAGTGACAAAAGGAGGACTAACTCCTTATTAATGCCCTTGATTTCAAAAGAAATGTTGGTTGATCAGCTGTCCACAATCATTTGGACATTTTATGGTTGTTTCCCAGACAGTGATTAAGCCTAGTCCTAGATGACACAGATGTTTTTGTGGAGAGTCTTCACAGACAGTGAAATGTATTCCATGACTGGGCTTACTGCTTATCTGAGAAATCGACTCATTATATATTAAAGGCTTGCCAGACTTCATTTAAGGAAAGCAGAATTACATGTGTAAATATTTGTGACAGTATTCAGAACAGTGCTATCTTGGTGTTATTGCTAAACCCTTCACATTTTATGCCTTGGATGGCATTTATCAGCACTGAAACTTTTCAGATGTTTAACCACCCACCTAAGAGGTAAAAGATTTGTGCTTTTAACAATAGTTTAGAAAAGAAAACGGTCTAACAGTTTAAACAGAACCTGCCCTTCATACTGAAAAGGACACTGGTGAACATGAAGATGAGGTTTGTAAAATGAATCCAAAATATTAGTAAGTAGCTCATTTATGTTGCATTGTTTGCAGAAAGACCAAATGGTGGACATGTAATGTATTGATGTGGAAATGATGTACACATTTGGATCAAGTAAATTCAGTGTTACTTTTTCCAATAAAGGAAATTTTTGAATAGAAGGCATCTCAGCTTCTTCACATATACAGTACTACATTGTCAGCGAAGTCCCTTTGCAGATATTAACAGCATATATTTATATTCCTGGTAGATGAGCTGTGGGCCAGTAATCTCCAAAAGGCCTTACAGGTATGAGGAGCACTTGAGACAGAGCAGTGTACACAGTGCTGTATGTGTATGTGTACCCTTGCTGCTGCCCTGTTCTCATCAACGCAGAGTGAACCTGGGAGCTAATCCCATGCAGCCAGGAGGACTGTCTGAAAGGTCAGAGCATGTGGGCTTCAGTTGCAGAGCAGCGTTTCTGTTCGCCGCCTCTGGCTACAGGGAGCTCTCAAGCAGCAGCTTCTGATACAGGCTTATCTGCCTTCAGCTAGAAGAGGACACAGCAGCCACATCTTCACTTCTGTTCACTCCTTATCAAGGATTTGATTCTGTCAGCAGCCCTCCTCTACCTCCTCTCTTGTTCGTCTTCCTTTCCTCTCGGCTGTGCTGCAGCGCACTTTCAAAAATAAAGATTGCTAAATGGTTCTTGGCTTGGATGTACGGTTTTTGGACTCATCATGTGGGGCTTCTTTAAAGGGACCATATCATAGAACATGGCACGGCGGCACGGTGGCGTGGTGGGTAGCGCTGTCGCCTCACAGCAAGGAGGGCCTGGGTTCGATTCCCTGGCCGGGTGACCGGGGTCCTCTCTGTGTGGAGTTTGCATGTTCTCCCCGTGTCTGCGTGGGTTTCCTCCGGGTTCTCCGGTTTCCTCCCACAGTCCAAAAAAGACATGCAGTCAGGCCAATTGTGTCAAATGATCAAAATTGTAAGTCGCTCTGGATAAGAGCATCAGCCAAATGCTGGTAATGTAATGGAATATCTTCCCAGTAGGTAAAAATATATAAATTATAGAAAATATAGAAAGAAATGTCATACTTAAGTTTGTTAGTTTATCTTAGAAAATCAAAAACAAACAAAAGAGTCATTTTTTAATATACAAGTGTATAAGGAGTTTTTTCAGCCTTTAATTGAGACCTAACACAAGGCTGCAAATCAGAACAGAGTTCATTTACATGCATAAGCCTTAAAGGCACAGTACCAACAAACAGTCTGTTGAATTCTGTTAAGGTATAAAGACCGGTTGAAAAGTGGGCATATAAAAATTAATCATGAAAAGTGACCTTTTAAAAAACACACACACATACAAATACATTTTAAAACCATTCTTCAAACTCCCACATTATTTGCAATAATTGAACAATCCATCCTACTACTTTTCAGGTAAAATGGTAGAAAAAGAAAAATTTTTTGACACATTTCGTTTCAAGAATGTGGAGGAACTAAACAAATGGTCTCTCTCTCTTTCTCTTTCCCTTTCCCTGAAGAGCGTCTCGCTAGGCGGAAGTTGCACTGTCCCCTGAGGCTACAGCAGTTGTGCTCAGCCTGTGTCATTTCTGAGATAAAGCACTAGGACCTGTCAGCAGGATGCTGCCTTGCTTGTGTTTTTACCTAGAGGAGTTGAGGACAGATCAGGGTGTGCAGCAGAAAATGACAGTAGACAACTTTTTGAGGCATTTCATTTGATTCTATCCTGGCAGTAGCTTTGCTGTACTTTTAGTTACTATGATGTGTGTCAGTGTGTCCCACATGTGCAAGTCACCCATAATTCACTGTTACATTGTTGCAGTGTCCTCAGTGTCGCAGGCCCTCTGCGGCTGGCGCCAGTGTATTCTGTCTTTAGGAGCAGCAGGAGGACAAGCTTGCTCAGCATGGGCCTCCACTCTCTCCACTCTGTAAGCCCATTACTGACTCTCAGCTTTATGTTTGAATAGACAAGCTCTTCACAGATCCATTTAATGGAGTGATGCTGCTGAGAGATCGAAGGTCACAGGCATTCAATGTTGGTTTTCTGCCTTGCCATTTACTTACTTGCAGAGATTTCTCCATATTCTCTGAATCTTTTGATGATATTATGGACTGTAGATGATGAAATCCCTAAATTCCTTGCAATTGCACGTTGAGAAACGTTGTTCTTAAACTGTTGGACTATTTGCTCACGCAGTTGTTCACAAAGTGGTGAACCTCGCCCCATCCTTGCTTGTGAACGACTGAGCCTTTCAGGGATGTTCCCTTTATACCTAAACATGACACTCACCTGTTTCGAATTAACCTGTTCACCTGTGGAATGTTCCAAACAGGTGTTTTTTGAGCATTCTTCAAATTTCTCAGTCTTTTGTTGCCCCTGACCCAACTTCTTTAGAACGTGTTGCAGGCAACAAATTCAAAATGAGTGAATATTTGCAAAAAACAATAAAGATTATCCATTTGAACATTAAATATCTTGTCTTTGTAGTGTATTCAATTGAATATAGGTTGAAAAGGATTTGCAAATCATCATATTCTGTTTTTTTTTATGTTTTACACAACGTCCCAACTTCACTAGAATTGGGGTTGCATATATATGTGTACATCTTGCTGCTGTCGGAACAAAACCTTGTATCTTCAAAATGGTAACTTTACAGGAGAAAGAAAAAGACATGTATTACTTTCAAGTCAATGCAACCAGACTTTTTTCCAAGTCAATTTTGGCAGTTTATTTTGGTCCATCCTTTGGGAAATTTACACACAATATAAAGGCCAAAATCTTGAAAATGCATTTTCAAATTATGTCAAAAACTGAAAATCGATAAGAGTTTTTGTTCTGACAGCAGCAATATATATTCACAGTCCTGATAATGATCCACTACCCAAATAATACCTGCTCTGTATTCTCCAGGGGGCATAAGCTTCCATTACTTGTTAGCTATAATTACGAGCTCCATTCCAAAATGTTGTACATCCATTTGTAACAGTTTTGGAATATCAGATGATGTATAACAGAAAGCACATTTTTATTTCTCTAGTAATGGTGGTATTAGTCATGATATAGCATTCTGTGTATGTGTAACCACTTCATATATCATAAAAAAAGAAAATTCTTGACGTTAGTCTCTAGAACCAAAGCTTCAACTCTGTTCATTTAATTTTTTGTCATGAGACAGAGGGACTGTTGGAAAAGTGAGAGAGCTTGATAGAGGATGACTAGAGATTAGGTCACATTCTGAGTGATGTATTAGAAATTGGAGATTTTTACAATAAAGAAGTTATTTTATTCACAACAGGGAGTTTAATGGCTCTCCACTGTGATGATCCTGATACTAGGATTGGAGTTTGCTGTATCCATAGTCGTACACTGTATGTCCAGATGTTTGTGGACACCTGCTCATCCAAGGGTTTTTTGTAAAATCAAGGGTGTTAAAGGTGCCATAGAATGGAAAACTGTATTTAGAGAGTCTGGAACATGGATAAATACAGTGAACCTTAAACACTGTTGTCTCCTGCTCCCTGCACTTGTAAAAGAGGGCAGTAAAATGGGCCAATTCCAGAATCCTAAATTGTTACGTAACAATCTTGACTCATTAATATTTATACCCCCAAAATTTACATACACCAGCCCACATTCTAGCCCAACAGGAAAAAACAACAGCATAACAGCAATGGAAATGGCAGACTATTTGCGGAGACCGTTCCAGGCTATGTAGGAGATGTCAGCAAGGAACCGAATTGTCAATGGGCATAGTTGATATTCATTTTCAAATAAGGCTGTAGTTGGTTTCCTATTTGCCAGCTTCATAGTTGAATATTCTGTTCCATCTTAAATGTTAAGGCTTGTACAGGCACCAGAATGTGACTGCAGCACTCCTCTGGACATTTCCTCAAACCTTGGACAATATCGGACCTTCTACGTAGACATCAGAGAGTGATTTAAAATACTGAATATATTAATACTGTGGCATGTTTAATAGGGAGTTTGTTCCTACTATGCTGCAGTAACAGCCTCTACTCTTCTAAGAAAGCCTTATACTAGATGTTGGATTTGATTACATTCAGTCACAAGAACATTAGTGCAATAAGTTAATGCTGGATAACAAACACCACTCCAACTCATCCTAAAGGTATTGGACGGTGCTGCATCACTCCAGAGAATGCAGTTTCACTGCTCCAAAGCTCAGTGCTGTGGGGCTTTGTACCCCTTGAGCTGCTACTTGCTACCAAACATGGTGACCTTAGGCTCATGTGCAGCTGCTCTAGACAGTACTTTTCAATGCCGACTATACAAGCTGTATGTGCAGTTGAATTCTTGTGTCAGTAATAGGTCCACCTTAAATTAGCTGAATTCACTAGACTTTGAAAGGCTGTCTGGATATGCGTGGACATAATGTGTTTTGACAACGTACTACATAGTTTGGCTGAAATAACCCAGGGACAATAATAATACATGTCTCTTTTCCGGTGTTAATGTGAAGTTCTCTGCTGCCTGAAATAAATAGTATTTGAGACTGTGAAAAAGCCTTTTGATAGATTTAAGCTTCCCAGAGAACATCAGCATCCCTGCTGAATGTCAGTGAGATGGATGGCAGTGAGTGGACATTGTGAACATTTCCAATTCTATGAGGGGTGAGAGTTGGGATTTGAAGAAGAAAGGAAAAAAAATAAAATACTGAGGGTATTCTTAATCCCACAAATGTTAAAACTATGCATAAAACACTTCATTTTATAGATCGCCCGGGATTTCTTTTTTTTTCTTTTCTTGATGCAGCATTTAATGAATTTTTGATTTGATGTGTTAAGGTCATTCCGACTTTTCAAATGAGCAGCTTTCTCACATTGTCACGCTCAATGTATCACTGCATTAAGACACCCTGTAATTGCATTTTACGGAATAATAGGAAATTAATGAATGCTAATAAAGCTTTCTTCTAATGGAACAATGGTATATTTGATTGGTTGACTGAGAAATAAAACTGGAGAGAGTGACGAAAGAGAACAAAATGTAATTACTTGTGTTATTTGCATCATAATTGCCAGTGGCTTTGAACACACCAGTTGGTATACAAATATCAATTACAAATGGCTCTTGTACATTTTGTTTGCATTTTGCATATATTGGCTATTAAACACTCAACCTGCATCACAGTGAGACTTAAAACGTATCACACATCGAGTATGTATGTGCTATGCCTGACAAGTGTAGAGACTGAAGCATAGCTGCTGAATTTCACTATAGAAATAGAGCTTGATGAAATATTCAATTACGTCTCCAGTAGCTCGGACGAGGGAGAAGAAACGTCCTCCAATCATGAGCAAGATGCATCAACATACTGTTAGATGTTATTATAGATCAATTCAGTTTATCAGACTCTTACATGTGCAGGATATGTGTCACATTACTGAAGGATGAGTGATTGATCACGCTGAAATACACCTGCATTCATTGGAAATGCAGTATATCAGAGAGAGAGAGGCAGAAAGAGAGAATGTAATTTATACAGATAGTTTATTCATATCTCCATAGCAGATATGCATATCTGTGTGTGTTGAGCTGAGAAGTGTGTGTGAAGATGGTTAGAGTGAAAACCACTGCACCAAGAAAGACTCAGATGTGAGAAGGTAAAAAAAAGTATTCACTTACAGCACCTCCATCCTAAAAGGGATCACAGTTCTCTTCTGTTTCCAAATAACGTATGCGTGTATATCTACGCCTACATGCATGCTGCAAGTAAAAGTGGCCTAAATCTAATCTTCATTCATGATACAGATTTTTTTTTCTGTTTGTAGTGTAAACCACAAAAATACACTGGATCTGATGTCTTTAATTCTGACTTGGACCTCTTTCATATGTGGTACTGAAATGTGATAGATATCTAATATGCGGCAATGCAACCTCTGTCTGAACAATCAGATTGGAATTCACACATTTACGTCGATTCATCTCAATATTCGTCATACTTTTGCATGCGAGAACAACCTTTATAGCAAAGACATGTGAACACCTGTTACTATGGTTACGATTCACATGTTTTGTTTTTTAGGAGTGGAAGTGCATGCAGTGTAAACAAATAAGCACAGCACTTTCCAGAGAGAGAAATCAAATTTACAGCTATTCAAAATCAACTTCAAGAATAGTTTAAGAAAAAGAGGGAAGCAAAGGCATCAAAGTAGTTTCACACAGATCAGGGCTATATCCCAGATTTTTTATCCCTTTGTTATCATTCTTCTTCATGACAGGTAAACGAAAACTTCCTTTCTCCATTTGATCAATTTCCACTATTAAGAAAAGTTCATCATTTTTAAATTATTTTCTCTAAACTTTGTTAAGCATGGTCTGTTTGGGTCTGTTTGTCCTACAAGTACCAGTTCAGACAGCTCAGACAGTTTTTTTTTATCTCAAGGAAATAGAGTTCTGTGTTCTTTTGCGCCTGTGGGTCAGTTCAGGAGCAGACTGATGTCAGGTATACAATGTTGTAAAAAAAGTATTTGCCCCCTTCCTATTTTTTTCTATTTTTGCATATCTATCACACATGACTGCTTCAGATCATCAAACTACGGTTAATATTAGACAAAGGGAACCCAAGTAAACACTATATGATCATAAAAGAATGATTTCTTTTATTGAATGGAAAATGCTGTTTAGTCCTACCTGGTCCTATGTGAAAAAGTAAATGCCCCCTTATCTACTAAATCAACCAGTTAACCAAATTAAATTGACTGTAGGGTTCAGTTTCATTGGTCACACCCAGATATGATTACTGCCAGACCTGTTGAAGCTAAACATCACTTAAATAGAACCTGTCTGGCAATGTGAAGCAGAAAGAAAGTAAAGATTGTAAAGATATTTAAATATAGATGTGAAACAAAGTCATTAAAATCTACCATTATGGAAAGTGTTAAAAAGTCCTGATTTGAATCCAATTGTGATGCTGTGGCAAGACCTTAAACGGGCAGTTCATGCTTGAAAACCCTCCAGTGTAGCTGAAATCAAACAATTCTGAAAAGAAGAATGGGCCAAAATTCCTCCACACCGATGTAAATGTGGAGTGGTTGGCTCCTCCCACTACTCCATGTGCTCCTTTGTTTTGATCTTCCATGTGCGTTTGTTTTGGGTTTTAGTCCTGCCCCCTGTTTGGTGACTCCGCCTCTGATTGTTTTCACCTGACCCTCGTTATCCCTGTGTATTTAAGCCCTGTGTTTGCCTCTTTGTTTGAATTGCTATGTTGTTTGATATCTCTGTTTGTTGTTTGATTCTCTGTTTGCTGTGTTTATTCTGGTTTATGTCATGTCTGCACCCCGATCTATCCATGTTGGCTCTCTGACCCTGGATTTACCCTTAATAAATCTCACTTATCTCAGCGTACGCATCCGCCTCCTCGCTCCGCATTACAAAAAGACTCATTGTAACTTATTGCAAACATTAGGGTGACACAACCACAGGGGCAATTACTTTTTTACATAGGTGATATAGGTTTTGAATAAATTATCTTCATTAAATGATCATTTAAAAACTGCATTTTATGGTTATGTTTTAGTTATCTTATGTTAAAATTGGAGGATGCTATTACTACTATTATTACTATTAAAAAAACAAGCAAAAAAAAAATAACCCAAGCCCAACCAGGTATAACTATTTACTATGGTTATGTGGTTATTCTCTACACAGTTACTCAAATAATAGGACTTACTGACACCGACCTGTGTGTGTGTGTGTGTGTGTGTGTGTGTGTGTGTGTGTGTGTGTGTGTGTCAGTCACCGTTAGTAACTGCTTGTACTTTTTTTCTCTCTCCCCCATTAAAGTTCCTTCCATCCTGTGATCTTCCATTAGGCTGAGGGAAATGCTCACATTTCTCCACAGGCTCCCTTTTTTTTGCTATTTTGCAGTTCAATACGTCTTTATAAAGTGCTAATCAGAATGACTCAAAGACTGCCATTAGACAGGACTTTAGCAGTAGGACAACAATGGCTTAGTTGCAGTATTAGTGAATTTGAGCTCCAGTGTGCATTAGGAACTTTGTGGATTTATTCCAGCTCATAGACATGCTGCACTCCTTGAGCAGATGAGTGTGTAGCCGAAATGTGCTCAACCTTCATGATAAATAAATGCCTCTTATGTGATGTTTAAACATGTCTAGTTCAGGCAGCACTGCAAGAATTTGACAAACACAATGGCAAGAGGCAGCAAACAACCACTTTCCTTGAGCAGTTGTGGAGGTCGCCAAAAAAACTTTCCTTCTCCCACCGTGTATGCTGCTGGAGAGAGAAAGAGGTACTGAGTGAATAGAGAAGTAAGGCTGCTGCAAGTCTTCAGTGACCTTCACGAAAAGAGTGAGGAGTAGGGCTGGTCCAAATGGCTAAAAAATCTCTTATAATGCTGCTAAATAATATATCTCTGATATCCGTCAGAAGAATCATAATTTTCGATGTAATATACAATCCAATTTGTTTGTACTTGCATTCCTTGTACTGAAATATATTTTTACATCTTTTTCAGGACAGTTTTCATTTTGCTAACACTGCTATCCAAAGCAGTTTACAGTATTAAGCAAATGTATCATTGGTTGTCTTGTCTAGCAGTGGCATTCTAGCCTGAATGGGAAATCTGTTCCTGTTCTTTTGTGCACTGAGTGGTGGTGTTATCCACTATGCTGTCCAACACAACTTTCCATGCTGGGTTATTGCTTGAGGTTGCGAATTTGCTAACAGGCCTAAAGTGATCATACTTGCAAGACATGTAGAGGTTTTGAGTCAGCTAGAAGTGTCACAATCCTTAGAAAAGTAAACACACATAAAATAAAATTAGATCACTGTGATGTTGCAGAATTTGATCTCATTGCCAATTTATTGCAAATATTACATCACCCAGACAGGAAGAGAATGGCTATCAGGAAAAAAAAAATGTTAGCATTTGGGGATGAGAAGCTGGCAACCCATGACTAATACAAACAGCACAGCTCACAGTAAGAGGACTTTGAAAGTGCAGGGGGGAAAAGGATCGATTGATCCTGAGGATATTCTGCACACCTCCCCCCTTTCGTTCTCTGGCTATTCTTAAGCGTTCCTCTCAAGCACCTTGATGTCAGAGAGGAACAAAGCCTTGGCGATGGGGTCAAACAAAGAAAATAAAGCCTGAGATGAAGAGGAAGAAAAAGAAAGTCCCTTTGCACATACTGCTTCCCAGTGTTCCTCTTTTTCTTGCTTTTCTCTTCTCATGTTTCCACACTCTTGTGTCTTTTCCCCCTCTATATCTTTGTTGTCTGTTCTTCTCCCAGTCCACTATACCTGACTTCCAGATCCTCAGTAACTTTTTCTTGTTTCCTTTTTGCCTCTTCTTCCTCCCTTACTTGTACATACTGATTCTCTTCCTGTCTCTCTCTCTCCCTCTCCACAGTCCTCCACTCTCTCTTTTCCTTGGTGTCTGCTCTCTGTTCTCTGGGTGATAGCATCTCTGCAAGTGGCTGTGCTCCTGCAGAGCTGGGGATGAATGATGATGGGGCTGTGATCGCTCCTAATCTCGTTATGTATGTTTCTGCGCCCTTGGGAGGGTCAGTGAGGGACGTGCCGGACTTTATCAGATTTCACCAGCCTCCAAGGCATAATTTGCCAAAGGTCACTTGACGTTTGATATTTCTGCTTGTGTGAACAGCATGTGTGTGCTGGAGAATGAGGGAGTCTGCCTAATAAGGGGGACCTAGTCAAAGGTTAGGCACAGATGATGCTCAGCACAAATATCACAAGGACAGGAGGGACATCTGAACTTATTGACCAGGTCTAGTTCACTATGTTCATGGTGAAGCTTGTTCATGATTTAAAATGCCATATAATGGAAAACAACATTTTCTTCGCATATGTTTGATATAATGTGCAAACACTGTTAAAGTTTCACATCGTATCATTCATTTCCCAGTCCATACGGTCCATATATGGAAACTAAACTGCAAGAAAAGATGATTTTGAATTCATAGTTCCTGTCATTTATGTATGTCCATATATTTAACCTACATCATTTTAGACCTTCTTCTGTTATCAGGATTGTTTCAACCTAGACTGCTTTTTGAATAGCACACTAAAGTGGCTCAGAACAGAAGTCATTTGCACCTATTAATCTTAAAGATACTGCAAACAAAATGAGCCTGTTTTTTTTTTTAGAGATAAAGATATACTTGGATATACTTGGGAGAAGTCAAATAAAACAAAACAAAATGTAGGATATGGACCCTGTAAGATTTTGGAACTTAAATGTAGTTCACAGCTCACACTGTAAGTCATCACAGAAACTAATTGATTCTAACATTATTAAAAAAAAAACAACAACAAAACAGCCCAGGGAACACATAAGGTTACAAGTTCACTGCATTAATAACAGAGAAGTAGGACACGATTCTTTTTATTTATGATTCTCTCCAAAGTGAAGGTGTCAGACAGCAGCAGAAATGACTCCATTTCACACAAACCTTTGTTCACCTCAGAAAAGTAATGTTCCACAGTCATGTAATGTGATGAAACAAGGGTTATAATTGAATATGTATGACTGCTAATGCATAAAGTGCTGTGTATTGTCCATGCCTCACTTCAGCCCTTTATTTCTGAACATCAATGAGGTGTCAGGACCTGTTGGAAACACAGAAGTAAAGTACTCTGAGAGAAATTTCATCTACTGCTGTTAAAGATGAGGTTGAGGAGCATGTTTCAGTTGCTTGATGAATCATTTTTTATTGACAAAAGTAGATCATTGTTGCTTGCTGCCATTTGTAGCATTTGTATCGTCTTGTTATTTCCTCATCCACTACACATAACCTGTCTTGACAAGCAGTGAGATACAAGTAATGCTGGGTCGCAATATTACAAAAGTATTGCAACAGGGAGTGAAACAGAAAATCACACTTTTATTATTTCATGGTCATCATTGTTGCTCTGGCTAAGTCATTATAGTCTTGCTGTCAGAAAGCTTGCATGTAAACATAAATAAAGAAAAAGCAGGAACTATAAACATGATAGTAACAATACACGGGTGGTTATACTAGTATATCTCCTCTTCTTCCTGTTTGTTCATAATGTTACTTTGACTCTGAATGCTTTACGAATACAAAGGTAGCACTGCTGTTTTGAGCTTTTGATTCTTAGTCCTGTGCCTAAATTGAATTCACAGCCTGTCAAACTGGAAAGAACTGTGTCAAAGTATGTTTCATTCGCTTTCGTGACTCTATATCTGGTATCTGACTGTCAGTGCAATAAAAAGACAGCTGAGCAGCCTATACTTCACTGCAAGAGCATTTACTTTAAACTCACTTCTCTACAAGGCTTCTTTCAAGGATGTCTTAATGCTTTGTATGCTGTTTATCTCTATCTGAAGGACCAGGCCTTGCAATGGCTGCTCACAAGTCTTAAATGCAGGGCAGCTTTGATGAGTCAAATGTATGCAGATCCAACAGTTTAGGAAGTCCTGCTCACCATTGAGGGAAGGAGCCCTCTTGCTTTCTCTGGGCTCTGTCTTACTCGTCTGTGGAACCTGTCCAAGCTGCAGAGGAGCGCAGTCCATCCTCCTGCATCAGGGCTTTTGAGTGTCACTTCACAGTCAGTTACACTTGATCTGACAGCCTCAGAATGGCCAGACTTTTGCTTTCTGGGTTCAATCCTGCAACAAGGTGTGCTTGTCTGTTCTTCAGAGAAGGCAATTTTCTTGCAATTTCCTTGCATGCACGCCCAGTTGTGCCATTTGATCGGTTAGGACTTTAAGGATGGGTTGGAATTTTTGGACTGTTTTTTTTTTTTTTTTCTGGTTTCTAGTCTAAGTCATACAGCATTCAGCATGGGTGGTAATGGGCACAGTGGTGGAGAGTGACATTTGCCCTGCTGTCTCCAGGAACCCTTCAGGAACCAAATTACAGATTGCAACACCAAAGCCCAGCAGCTGCCTTGACAGACAGAAAACCTGCTCTCTCTTCATCAAGTCAGCATCTCTTCATGTTTCTTCAAAAAGTGGCTCTATCAGAGAGGGCTTCAGTAGTGTCTGATGTTGAAATCATTCAGATTGGAAACCTCTGTGGTGTTCGGAGTATTTCTTATTTATTTATCTTTCATTTCTATCAAGCGGTCCCACTGAGACAGAAGTCTCAGTTTTGATTAAGTCTCAATGTTCTTTATGCCCCACCAAACAAGGATCTGTGACAAGATAAAACCAGCAGCGACTCTTTTTTATTTATCTGTTTTTTAAAAAACGTTTTTGTTTTGTCATAACTGCAACATTACCAGAATTAGTTAAGGAGTTCGTGAAACATGGTGAGCAAGATTAATGTCTAATGTGAAGATTCACAGGTTTGTGTTTAATATTTCACTGAAGAACAGTTTTGAACATTACATTAGCATTTGGCTGACGCTCTTATCCAGAGCAACTTACAATTTGATCATTTTACACAATTGACCTGACTGCATGTCTTTTGGACTGTGGGAGGAAACTGGAGAACCCGGAGGAAACCCACGCAGGCACAGGGAGAACATGCAAACTCCACACAGAGAGGACCCCGGTCGCCCGGCTGGGGAATCGAACCCAGGCCCTCCTTGCTGTGAGGCGACAGCGCTACCCACCACGCCACCGTGCCGCCCCACGTCCCATGTGAACATGCTTCAACAACATGCCTTGGGAGAATAAGACTATGCAAGAGACATGCATTCATATGCAGCTTATGTGCTATGTGGATATGTTGACTTTATGCTAACTTTAATTTTTACTGATGCTCTTCTATTTTTACTATGTGATCACAAACATGTTCCAAATATTAATCCAGAATCAGGGGTTTCCAGTCTTCCCCACAAAGGGCCAGTAAGGCCTTTATTCCAAAGTAAGGGCACACCTGATCCCACTTGTTTAATCACTTGGTCTCGGCCTTCACAAAACTGATCAAAAACTCTTTTGTTGGAATAAAAACCTGCAGCCACACCAACGCTTTGCGGATGAGGTTGGAGACTCCTGTTTAAAATCATTAAATGCCTGTGTCTGATATTGGACACTTCTTTTGGCTCATATGTTCACTGAGCCTCATTCATCATATTAAATTCAGTCATTTGGTCACATGGGGCTACTGATTTTAGCAGAACAGAAGAAAGCCGGATTGTAATGTGAATAAAAACATCACAAAAAAAAAAATAGTAATATTATATGCTATAAAAAATAGTTTGTCATTTCAGTCTGACCACAAATAAAACTTTATGTGGTAAGCAATTTATCCTGTCTTATTCAGCTCACATAAATACTTTAAATGAAATAACAAGGCAGCATTTTGGTTGAACTACATTTTTGGGGAGAAAAGCAAGATTTTACATCAAACAGTTTGCCCGGCTTTTTACATTGTCAATATTTGACATATTTAGTAGACTTTTTCAAATAAATTATGCTAAATGTATTTGTTGATTACATGGACATGAATAGGTTAATGGTCCTTGATTGGTCAAACCCATAAAAGTGCAGATGAACTTATTGTTATTTCTCATACAAAATGCAAAAGGTTAACCAGAAAGCATGATCAGGTTGTCTGAAACCTTCATACAAAGAATACGAGGTCAATGAGATAAACTATGTACATCTCTGCGCCTCTGTTTTGCACCTGTCTGTTTTTTCTGGTAGATGCACATTGCTGGAGTGTTTTGTGAAATATCCTGTTTCCAGTTCATTCAGTCAATTGGACATGGTTAACCTTTACTGAAGAAAGTTTTTGCTCTTGCTCTTAACAAGGTTTTGCTGTCCTTCTGACCGTTAATTCTCTATCAGACAAAATAAAGACCCTTCTGGTACCAAGGCAACAAGGACTGTCTGGTCGCTGTCTCATATTTCTCCCATGAATCACCCCAAAGCCCTTGGAGTAAGGAGATGGAAGTCTTCTGCACTGCGTTGGTAAACAAGGTCTCTCAGCAGGCTCGTGTTAATCTTGTTAGCATTTGTGGGTTTGAAGGGTGTTTGGGTCAGTCTGTCCTGATTAGGTAAGGGCAGAGAGACTGAGGCTCTGGGCCATGTGTGTGTGTGTGTGTGTGTGCGTGCGTGCACGTGTGTATGTGTGCAAATACTTTATGTCCCTGCAATGATAGGAAAATGAAAAAATCTGTTTGGTTATTTAACTTTGCGGTTAGCAGTGTTTAACTACTGTAACAATCAATAGAAAACTCACTCAGTAATACCAAAGCATTCATCTCCTTGTAGATGGAGCCCCTGACCTCAGTGTCCTACTGTCCCTCCATGTGTAATCACCATTTTGTTCTAAGTAATATCCAGAAACTTGCTGGACCACCCACATAAAATGAATGTACTCCTTGTCTTTTTGGATGTATTAAGTGCATTTTGTCTGGTTGTAGATATGCCAATAGTCTTAAAAAGCCTGACGTTTTTCTACAAAGTCAAAGGCTTTAACTACACTTGGATGAAAGTCCTGTTCTTGTGCTTCACTTCTCTCGTTCTTGGTGATGAGACAGATGGAGAGATGCCAAACGTGTTGTTCCCTTGAACTTATATAAGGAAAAAGCACTGCAGAAACTGAACTAATAGATAAACAAGGGTTTTGGAAAGTGGGAATGGGAAGCAACATTTTTGAATAAGTGAAAACAGCACAAATGTGCCAGAGATGCTCTCAGAAGAAATAATCTCAAATCTACATTTTTTCTCCTTGCTGTCCCTTTTGTTCTCTGTGAGCTAAGTGAAAGTAAAATGCATGCAGTTTTTAATGTTTTGCTTTTTTTAAGTGAGATCCACTCCAATGTGAAGTGCATATTATTTGAAATGCTTGAACTGATACATTTGTTCAGATGATCTGCTTTGTCAGAGCACTTCACTAATAACTAGTCTCATAGCTTTGATTTATCGAGGAAAGGAAAGCCTACATTGTTCAGATAGAGTTATCCTGACTCTGAACCAATTTCTACACTGTCAGATAAGATTTCTAAATAACTGTGCGCATTTGCATAAGTCTCATTAGCTATATGATGACTAACAGCAGTGATGTGATGTACCTGTCTCTCACTGTGCTGTGGTCCTCCTGTTTCTGCAGGCTCCTACATGATGGTGAACTCCTCTCAGCATGCTGCAGGCCAGAGAGCACAGCTGCTGCTGCAGACACTCAGTGAGAATGACACACACTGCGTCCAGTTCAGCTACTTCCTGTACAGCCGGGATGGACACAGCCCTGGGACGCTGCGGGCATTTGTGCGGGTGAACGGTGGCCCCCTGGGCATCCCCGTCTGGAACGTCTCTGGCTCTCAGGGCAAACAGTGGCACCAGGTAGAGCTGGCTGTCAGCACCTTCTGGCCCAATGAGTATCAGGTAAGAGGATGTTACTCAGTCTGAGTCAGTGTTTCATGGCAGAAGTCATGACCCAAAACATTTTATTAATGGGGGAAAAATATAAGTGAGTTTTAAATTAGTCCTTAAATGCAGATTGGTGGCCTTATTACTCCTTCGTCATTTTCTTCCCCCCAGTCTCCCAAATGGATGCCTATTCCTGCCAGGTATAACAGAAAAAAAACTGCCTGTGTTTATTTCTTTTTCTCTGTTTCTGGCAGCAGTAGGTCCAAATATTGATGTACTCTGCTGAAGCAATGACCTAGTATATTGTAATATTGAGTCACTCTGGCAAGCTAAAGACATATTATATCAAAATAGTGACTTACCATTTTGAAATAACCTCATATTCATTCTGTATTACCTGAACATAATTACACACTTTCATGAAATTAAATTGATAACTGATTTTGACATAGTGTCATAAAATCTCAAGTACATAAGTCAAGATTCTGATGAAGTAAGTAATTATTTCAACATTTTTTAAATAATTACTTGAAAGAAAATGTGAAAAAAATACTTATTTTTGAGACTCAAAAGTCAGTATCTGGACAGAAACATAGGAGGAGGAAAACGGTAATGGACTTCCATACCCATCTCCATAGTTTCACTTTAACATCTTAAACGACATTTTCCTGTGTCGAACTAAACTCACCTGACAGAACCCCACTACAGAATCTCAGCCTGGTGAGTAAAATAAGCAAGATACAAGATACTAAAACTGCAATAAAAAGTAAAAAATAATGTGCAATATTCTGCTCTGTTTTAATTTATTAAACAGAGCAGTAAACTCCATTGGTTGGTGGGGAAGCGTTAGATTTTAAAATGGTTTGAGTCAACTGCACAGCTAAAGTATGATTTTCCATTAAAAGGGTGGCGTTTTCTTGTCAGGCTGTTGTGCTGTGTTGAATTTCAGGAATGTGTATGTCTAACATGGCTGATTACTGCACTATTTCTGTGTGGTCGCTAATATCATTACATGGCAATAACAACCACACAGACATACATTAATTCAGCTTTGCTTTACCATTAGAAGGAGAATAATTTAAATAGACATGCAGTGTTGTAGAATTAGCCTATCTCTACAACAAAACTTGGACTGCTATGTAAAATTTACTTAGTGTTGTTCCATTGTTTCTGAACATTTCACACTCATTATCGCCTTTGAGAGCAGCACAAAAAACTGCTGTTGTTATTTTGCAAAAGATGTAGAAGATGGGGTTGTTGGTTTGTGTTTGAAAGGGCACTATGCATAAATAAGAATAATGTTTGTATTTTTTCAAATAAAAGTTTGTGTATGATGTTAAATATGCAAAGAAATTGACAAACTAATATTTATTTTCCTCTTCCTGTATAATCGGTAAATGAAAATCAGAAGGTGGTGATTAGTTGATTATGGAAATAATCATTAGTTGCGGCCTGTAATTTGTATTACAGTCTGTTAGAGAAGTGACAAACACCATATCAAATAAAACAATATATATTGTATTTGTCATTTTATTATCATCAATAAATATTTTGACAGTTTTATACTATTATGGCAGTTTGTAGACAAATTTGAGTTAGAGACAAGTTCTTGGTCACTAACAAACCGAGGAATGTAAGAACTTATTGCAGAACACCCAGATTTTTAAGGAATCACAGAGAAAATAATGATGACTATGGCTTACAGGGTTAAGATCTGCACTGCCACTGTGAGGTCAGTATAGCTTTATTAGACAGTTTGATTGGCAGCAGTGCTTCAGACCCACTGATCTAGTTTTGATGACACGTGGTGGTTGTAACACAACAGTGTCCAATTAGAGCGCCACTAATGACTAACATCACCTTTGGCCTCAGTCTAAGAATTACACAATACAGTAGAAGGGTGACCCACTTATTAATCACACCCCCTGCTCTCTTTAATTAGCATTGATCTTGGCTTGCATGTAGGTTGATGCTACAGGGTCTGGACAGGCATCGTATGGACACCGAGTGAGCAGTGTTGATGTAGTCAACTGGTCACCAACCCTGGTCATGAAGACCTACCTTCCTACAAAGGGTAGTCCCAACCACAGCCTCCCACCTGCTTCAGCCATTTGATTTGGCTGGATCAGTTGTATTACTCCCAAATTTTGATTGGAGCTGAAGTCTGCATGAAAGTAGGTCTTCATGAAGAGGCGACCACTGGTTCTGTGGTCCAGTGCAGAGGTTAGGATTTCCATATTTGGAAAGCATAAAGGGATCAAAACACATGGGTGAGGATTATTATGACAGCCACCAACTGAGACTTGTATCTGTAGCCTTTACTTGCCGCTTACTGCAGACTGGCTCTCCATAAAAATGTTACAAACATAGAATAAATAAACAGTCTGAGTGAGATTGTGATAATCTCTATGTGCCTTCAACACATTCAACAGCTAGAGGACCTCCCTACTGTCCCATATCACCACCCATGCAGCCCAGCACTACTGTTAAAGCAAAGCATTATGAAATCCCTAACCATGACAGCTTCTGGCCTGCCTCCACCCTGTCCCATGATTGATTGGTGCCTGTGGCTGGTGCCCTGACGGCTCTGTAGGCCGTCATAGGGTAAAAAGCAGGCGTCCAGTGTGGGCTTCATCCATAAATTCAATTTCTCCTTTCTGCAAACTGTGCGCAGCTGTCAAAAAGCAATTAGGTTGAGTAGTGTGTGTTTTATCGAGAACTGTCAATCCCTCTGACTTAATTAACTTTCCCACGCCGGTGAAAAGATATGACCTTCATGTGTAAATAATAGCCCACTCACCAAGCCGCATCTGTAAAAGGTGGGGGCAGTAACGAGAATATATTAGATGCCAATGATGAGAATGCAGCTTCAGATTGATTGGGATCACATGTCTATGTGTCACACAAACTGTGATTGATAGCTGACTCCCAACAGCATAATCCCACACAAAGTAAAAATGCAATAAAGCAATATAACCAGAATTTCTCACCTTTGGTTTTTGCTTATGAAATATTCTAGGTGGTTCATTCTGCTAGTCTGTTTGCGGGAGAAGCTTTTCTACCAGTTTTCACTGTTTCCTCATTAAAACTCTGAATAAGTAAGCCGATACACCCGGCAGTGTGGGCGATCTGTGAAAGAGTGTGTATTACATTATTATATGTGACAGACAGAGGGTCATACATGATGGCTGTTATAGCAGATGTGATTGGCTTGATGAGTTTACATCTTTACTTCAGTCACACTCTGGGAAACTGGGTGGGAGTCAGAGCTCACGTACTCCGAGTCTGGCTTTGTTCATGCCAGTGTGCTAGGCAGGGAGTGGGTAGTGTAACTTAAACCCAAACTCAAGTAAAAGTGTTATTGTGGTGATATAATGACTCAAGGAAAAGTACCTTTCCAAAACAACTTTACAAGTACAAAAGAAGCAGGTCTAAAAGCTACTGACTTTCTGAATAACTTCTAGAACTACAGTGGAAGTTCTCCAGTATCAGCAAAGGAACCAAGGTTTGTTAGGCTCTGTTCTTCTCTTTGGTCTACATAAATATTTACATGCTAAAAGATGGAAATATGAGGTTTTGTCCCAGCAGTGACAAAAAGTAAAAGTAAAATGTTCCTGAAGTACATGTAGCTAAATTGATGCACTGCTCATCTCTGATGCTAGTGTATGGACCACATGACAGACTCTTCTTTCAAAAGCTCTTTACAGAAGCACTTTAAAATGGATTTCTGAGGACTTTTCAATTAGGCATTTAAAGTGCAGCTATTTAAACAGACATGCTTTATTGTCTGTGATTGGCTTAAGAGGTCTCTGCATTCTAAACCTGTGGTTTAGTTATGAAAGCTGTGCCACTGAATAAGGGATAACATGCTGATAACAAAAGTTGCCATCAGTTCCAGGTAGTGTCTGGTACAACCATTACTTGGTCTTTCCTCTGTGAAAGGGTTGTATAATGTAACATCAAAGCTAACTGAATGACTCCGGAATGACTCTACATGCAGTGTTCTGCTTCATCCTAATGGTACAACAAGGATCATAATCAGTGGAATGAGCCTGATCTTGTGTTCGTGCTCATGTGTGAGGGTATGTGTGCTGTGTGATATTTACTGATGCCCAGCAGTGCGTGTACGCATGTATGCACGCATGTGTCTGATCCTATATGAAAAGGTTACTTTAGAGCGTAGGTGGGCTCCTTTTTCAGAATGTTCCTCAGTGTACCAGCAAAGAGGAAGGGAAGATAATCCCATTCTGCCTGTTTAGAGGGGAAACTGTGTGTAATGTAGAAGTGGAAAGGCTAGATCTATCTAACACCGCTGTAGGCAGGAAAGTAGGAGGAAAATCTAATTTGGCAAGAAACCTTTACTTGGCCTTCATCTGCTGAAAGTGGTATGCTCTCCTCAGTGCATGTGGTTCTTTGGTTGTTCTTTTCATTTCTTTTTTCGATTCTTTCCTTTTTTTTCTGTTCTGTCTGTGTACCCTTGGTACTGCTTTCTTCCTCTCCCCTGCTCACTGCAGCTGGACTTTGTCTGAAAGCCTCCTAATCATTAGAGAGAGAGAGAGAGAGAGAGAGAGAGAAAGAATGGGGGGGGTTCAGTCTGCTTATGCTGGTAATCTCAGCTCAGCCACTTTAAAGCCCACATCACCCCTGAATACTGACAGATCCTGCCAACACTCTGCAGAGAGAGACAGAGAGAGGGAGGTAGAGAGGGAGACATAGGGAGAAGGAGAAAAGAGAGAGAAAAAGTAAGAATGAGAAGGACAGAGTAAGAGTGAGAAGATGATATATGAAAGGAGAGAGAGAAAGAAACAGAAACAAATAGTGGGAGAGAGGAAAAAAGTACGGTGCCCTGCTGGTGACATCTTGTATAAATAAAAATAAGTCATGGCCACGACTTAGTAAGGCGTGGGAATGAGATGATTAAGTGGTGACCATGACTTAGTAAAGTGTGGGAACAAGAACCTAATGCATGGCCATGACTTAGTAAGTTGTGAGCTCGTTCCCATACCTTACTAAGTCATGGCCACGACTTAATCATCACATTCCCATGCCTTACTAAGTCCTGGCCACGCATTAGGATCTCATTGCCATGCATTATTTTTATTTATATACACTGCCCAAAAAAATAAAGGGAACACGTAAACAACACAATATAACTCCAAGTAAATCAAACTTCTGTGAAATCAAACTGTCCACTTAGGAAGCAACACTGATTGACAATCAATTTCACAGCTGTTGTGCAAATGGAATAGACAACAGGTGGAAATCATTGGCGATTAGCAAGACACACTCAATAAAGGAGTGGTTCTGCAGGTGGGGACCACAGACCACTTCTCAGTACCTTTCTGCTTTCTGGCTGATGTTTTGGTCACTTTTGAATGTTGGTGGTGCTTTCACACTCGTGGTAGCATGAGACGGACTCTACAACCTACATAAGTGGCAGCTCATCCAGGATGGCACATCAATGCGAGCTGTGGCAAGAAGGTTCGCTGTGTCTGTCAGCGTAATGTCCAGAGGCTGGAGGCGCTACCAGGAGACAGGCCAGTACACCAGGAGACATGGAGGAGGCCGTAGGAGGGCAACAACCCAGCAGCAGGACCGCTACCCCTGCCTTTGTGCAAGGAGGAACAGGAGGAGCACTGCCAGAGTCCTGCAAAATGACCTCCAGCAGGCCACATATGTGCATGTGTCTGCACAAACGGTTAGAAACCGACTCCATGAGGATGGTATGAGGGCCCGACGTCCACAGATGGGGGTTGTGCTCACAGCCCAACACCGTGCAGGACGCTTGCCATTTGCCAGAGAACACCAGGATTGGCAAATTCGCCACTGGCGCCCTGTGCTCTTCACAGATGAAAGCAGGTTCACACTGAGCACATGTGACAGACGTGACAGAGTCTGGAGACGCCGTAGAGAGCGATCTGCTGCCTGCAACATCCTTCAACAAGACTGGTTTGGCAGTGGGTCAGTAATGGTGTGGGGTGGCATTTCTTAGGAGGGCCGCACAACCCTCCATGTGCTCGCCAGAGGTAGCCTGACTGCCATTAGGTACCGAGATGAGATCCTCAGACCCCTTGTGAGACCATATGCTGGTGCGGTTGGCCCTGGGCTCCTCCTAATGCAGGACAATGCTAGACCTCATGTGGCTGGAGTGTGTCAGCAGTTCTTGCAAGATGAAGGCATTGAAGCTATGGACTGGCCAGGAGCTGGCGGATGCTTCAGTCCAGGTCTGGGAGGAGATCCCTCAGGAGACCATCTGCCACCTCATCAGGAGCATGCCTAGGCGTTGTAGGGAGGTCATACAGGCACGTGGAGGCCACACACACAATACTGAGCCTCATTTTGACTTGTTTTAAGGGCATCACATCAAAGTTGGATCAGCCTGTAGTGTGTTTTTCCACTTTAATTTTGTGTGTGACTCCAAATCCAGGCCTCCATTGGTTAATAAATTTGATTTCCATTGATGATTTTTGTGT